>NW_027272209.1:0-188480 GCF_040938485.1 Diadema antillarum
GGCTGGATTCTCCACCCAGTTCGTCGAAGCAGCCAATAGGCCATGCTGTAAGAAGACAACGGGTCTGGCACCTGTGATAAGTAATAACAAGACTGTTAATGACTTATAGAATGCGACATTAATCTGAACAAGTATGGTACTCACTACTGTAGTGGTTTCTCTCTTCAATTGCTTATCCACTCGTATTACACAATTGATTGAATGTCAGGAGGGAGGTGTGATTTGATTCAAGGAATGATTTGGTTGCAGATATCCACTTGTCTAGTTTATTCTCCTCTTTAAAGTGATACTGGTATTTGATATCTGATATTAAGAATATTAAGTATGTGTACCCATTGTCCTTTCGGAGGTTATGTTTACATAATAATGAGCCTCTAATTATGAACACTTTTTACCAATTTTTATTGAAACTAAATGGTCTGAAAGACTTTATTAAAAATTTGAGGGGAAAAGGGCATACACAAAGGGTGACAAATTTCAAGCACATCTTGAGCATTAGAACTGAAAGAAAAAAGAGCTCTACAGTGTATTATGACTCCTGCCCATCTTTGTTACTTCCCAACCAAATCTTCACATTTCTATCAAAGAAACAGAAAAATAATATTCAATAGTACTATTTGGATTCTCAGAACAGACTCAATTTTCACTTCACAATTGAAGATGTAGATTTTCTTGATCTCGTAAGAAATTAGGTGTGTGAATCCATAATTCTCCAGAGGCAGTTGCACTCGATGATAGAACTAATGTAAATGTATGCATGCACACAAATGTTTGTAAACCCTGTTAAACACAAAAAGGCTTCAAAACTCTATAGAGACCTGTTCTGAGTCAGGGACTTTGGACAGTGTGTACAATGCTACAAGGTTTTCTGCGCCAGTTGGCACTAAGAGCACACAAAAGGTTTACATCACAAACCTGTGTCGTTGCCTTTGTTTTTCCCGTGTGGAATGCGAAAGAGTCCCAGGATGTAGCCGTCCTCAGTCTGCACCTCGTATTCCTCAATCGGATAGCCTTTGCTCCAGACAAGACCACTCTAGTTACAAGAAAAAGAACAACACACACGCAAAAAGGCAGGATGAAACATGTGCAATTAATATTGCTGAAAAATAATACCAAAGTTGTCAGGAATAGGCAATAAGAGAGACGATGGAACACGGAAAGAGACATCAAACAGTTTTTCACTGTTTTCTACCCATGATTTATATGTAGGGCATAAAAGCACATGTATGAAAATGCTGAACAAAACAATCAGGTGTAATATCTACAGGAGCCCTTCAGACAGAGAGAGACTTTCGTTATTATTGTTTTAAAAACACATGCAAGGAATAATTCTCCAACTCAAATTTGATTAGCAATTTTAGCTGATGAACAATATTTCAAATGGTATCCTGTACATTTTATGGAATAAAACTGCTGCATAAAACATAGTTTGTGTAGCAGTGGTGTGAAATTGCATATCAAATTGCGACATGGTACTAGGAAAATTATTTCTCGCACATGCCATGGAAATATCGATAGTTTGGCTTAGATTTCTGTCAAGAGAAAACAAGAAATAATCGGTGTTTACGAAATCTATCAGGCACATAAATTCTGTGCGTGACTTTTATCTGTGTGTACATTTAATGACACATGAATGTTCAATGCTTGGTTAATTGCTTGCTTGTTTCTAGATTATTAGGTCCACTTCAAACTGATTCTATTCAGTGAGTACCCTTTAAAAAAAACCTCAAGGTATTAGGCTAAGTTTCGAAAAAATCTCTCGATGCACTGTACTTTCGATTTCTCTTTCTCTCTCTCACTCTTTCCCTCTCCAGCACACAACAAGTACCGGGTAGTGAAAGTGCACACTAACATTGACAATTAACTACAAGTACAAAGTCATTTTGTTTTTCTTGGCAAAAGTATATTGTAGCTCTACTGGAGCTTGAACTTTCTTCTAATATTTGAAGTAAGCCGACAATTCTTATTTGGAAATCTTTTCATCGTCACATCTTAAAACATACAGTTGAAGGCATAAACGTACTGCAATGTCAAGTAGTATCAACAACCCTTTCTATACTGTGTCTCATACATCCCTCCCCCCCCCAAAAAAAAACGCACAAAAAAGCAATGAATAAAGGTATAGTTGGAATTTCGAACAAGAAAGTAATGTCAAAATCAATGAATTCCACAATGCTGTAAGGGAGAGCTGAGTCAATCTCCAATCAGATATTACAGTCAGAGAACACGTTTAGGACTGGCTGATATTGCTATGTACACGTGTACAACACATACTTCCTATAGACCCCTGCCTGAGTATACTCGGGACTTGCCCTCAATTCCATGGGTTACTGTAAAAGTGGATATTTTCGCAGCGAATAATTTTTCGCACTTAGCGGGGTAAGAAGATTTTCGCAAGCTTTGAACTCCGCGGAATTAAGATTTCAACTACTGGAACATACGGCAAGCAAAAACATTTGCATGCTTTTATTTTCTTGCTAGTTTCCGGTTGCGCAAAATGCGCAAAAATTTCAACACCGCGAAAATTTCCACTTTTAATGTAACTGGGAAAGTGTCACAAATATGTATTTTGAAAGAGTGTGTACGTTTTTATAGCTGTATCACAGCGTAAGATTATTTAGTGATTAATCAAGTAAAAATGTCTCCTGGTTTAGGCAAAGTCAGATCAGGGAGGTGAAAGAGAGATCTTTCACCTCCCTAGTCAGATACAGTACGAGAACTTTCTTAGATTCTTCAAGTGCGTAACGCCACCCCCCCCCCCCCCAAAAAAAAAAAAACAACATACATCCTGTATTTCTATACAATGTACTGTATAAGCTGTTATTTTCACAAGGGTTTAATTTGCGCGAATTTCGCGAATCATTGCTGGATCGCGAATTTAACAACACACGAAATAGTCTCCATGCACCCTGTTAACAGAGCATTAATGTAAGCGTCAGCATCGATACAACATCTCGCGAAAATGTCTATGATCTCGTCATTCGCAAAAATATTTGTACGCAAAAATAACAGCGCATACAGTACTACATACTATACTGTGTGTAATGCGCCTTGAGCACTCTACAGAGTGGTCCTGACACAATAAAGTCATTACATTCAGCTTTTTGTATACTGTACATTGTACCTCTCTTATCTCCATGATGTTCAGAGAAGACAAGCAACATACACTGCATGAATGCGAACATCAGTTTTGTTTGTTATTATAATATCGATCTCTTTGAAATAAGCTGTAACATTGGAAATAGAATTCAAGAAACAATGACACCAACAAATCATCTTTCATTGTAATAGGAACCCCCCCCCCCCCTTACCCTCCTATGACAATATTTACATGTACATTGTACTGTACAGTCACGTTGTTACATTTTACAGACATATTACTTGTTTGTTGGCATGTACAAGAGTACATGTATGTACACAGACCTGTGTGTATATGTGTGGTGTACCACGTACTGTACATTGTGTTCTTGGGAGATAACAGCCTAATTTGAACTCTTGAATGGACTTGGAACTCAAAAAATTTATACATTTCAAATAAAATGTAAAGTTCTCTGCAACAAGGGAGATTAATAATCTTGTGCAGATTATGTGTACTTGACTCATAAAGAGGGTCCAAGCTTGTTTTGACACGCTTTTATCTCTACATTTGGCTCACATGTCACAAGTATCCCCACTATCTTTTATTTGTTTGTGGGTCACTTTATAGGTATCATCTGCATGCCTCGTGTAACCTCACATGTATCTCCATACTATGGGCAAGAATCTTGAGAAATGACGCCTGCTCTTCTGCATAGTCAAAAGAAGGAACCCACAATTGCCAAGTCCCCCCCCAAAAAAAAAAAAAATAAAAAAAAAATAAAAAAAAAATAAATAAATAAATACCAAGAAAACACAATGAAATAAAGAAAAACAACCATTTTACTGTGTTATATGCGCGAATGTGATTGTGTGACTTTTGTTGACTGTATACACTGGTACATGACTACGATTTTCATACAGTTGTAAGTCGCTGTATTTCTAAACAATGACAATGACAATGACAATGACAATGTCAATGACAATGACAATTTTATCATCCCTTGTCACTCTTGTGGGTTATTGGGAACAACCATGAAGAACTTTGTATAGAGAATGAATAAAAACAAAATAAACTAAAAACTAATATCTCACAGTCCTTATTTAAACAAAGACAATTCACGAGATAACACAAAATAATGACTGACGTATAATCAATTCATCAAAGAAACATCAAAATCAGTGGGTATTCCAGGCTGGCACCAGAAATATGTGAAAATCAATGAAGTTGTAAATAAAAGTAGATCTGTCCAATTGTGCATTTAAAATCTGACAAGAATCATTGCAGTAGTTTTGAATGCCTAGTGGCTATCTAAAATTATTCATTATTTAATGGCAAAATTTTACCAAATTCCAGCAGGTTTGAGGATTATTATGTAGAATTACAGTGTAAATAGCTGTTCTGTTATGGCCTGGTAATGAAATGTTTTTTAAAGGAAACCAAAACACACAGAGAAATGTGGATTGAGTGAAAGCAGCAACGTCAGTAGAACATCAGTGAAAGTTTGAAGAACATCGGACAATCGTTGCAAAAGTTATGAATTTTTACAGTTTTGGTGTTGGAACCGCTGGATAAGGAGACTACTAGAGATTATGAAGTCACATGTGTGGACAACAATATAAAGAAAATATATAACAGGAATTCCACAAAAATTCACTTTTCTAGCATAATGAAAGAGCACTTGATTAACCGCTTTCAGAAAGCAGAGGGAATAATTGCTACCCTTAACATACACTATGTCAGTATCAAGTTGATGGAATGTGTAATTTTCATGAAAATTTTCTTCTTTTTTTGTGTGGAATTCCCTTCATATTTTCCTTTATGTTGACCACACATGATGCCATAACTTTTGCAACGATAGTCTGATTTTCCTCAAACTTTCACTGATGTGTTCAATACTAATGTTGCTGCTTTCACTCAATCCACATTACTTTTTTTTTTCTCTTTGGGTTTTGGTTTCCTTCAAAGAAATGATTTCCTATCATTAATAAAACAAGGAGACCCGGAGTCTCGTGCTCAACCGAGTATCACAAGTTCACCTTCCACACATTCTTGCAGACTCTTAAACTATCAGTACAGTATAGCCAACTTATCTCTATCACTTCTAGTTCTAGCTAGAAGATATTTAAAGATTCCTTTTTGGGGGTTTGGGTCCCCCAAAAAGCCCATTTGAACAAACTGAGATCCTACGCCTGCCAAGTTCGGTAAAAATCTGTCATGGTGTTTTCAAGAAGATAAAAATGTAAAATTTAGACCCCAATTTGGACCCCCTTCATGCTCCAAGAAGGGGGGGGGGGGGCACCCCTGGATCTGCCACATGAACAAAGTTGAAACTAGAGTCATTAATGTACTTACCCATAGTGCATATTAATGTACGGCTGTAACTCTATCACTTCTGGTTCTAGAGAAGGTTTTTAATGATTCCTTGCTTTTTGGTGTGTGCATGGGGGGGGGGGGGGGGGTGGACCCCCTGGGGGTGATGTAGAATGGTGTCCATTTGAACAAAGTGAGATCCTATTCCCTAAGGATGATACCTGCTAAGTTTGGTGAAAATAGAAGAAGCATGCTATGAAAATGTACAATTTAGCCCACAATTTGGAGCCCCCCTCCCCTCCAAGGGGGCACCCCTGGATCTGCCATAAACAAAATTGAAAATACAGTCATCAATGTACTAACTCATAGCTTTATCACTACTGGTTCTAGAGAAGATTTTTGAAGAGTTCTTAATTTTGGGGGGTTTACGACCCTGGTGCACATTTGAACAAATTGAGATTCTTTCCCCCTAGGGATGCTACCTGCCAAGTTTGGTGAAAATCTGTTATGGGGTTTTTAAGAAGAAGATGAAAATGTAAAGAGCTTCACACAAAACGGACGTGGGACGAAGAATGATGGAAATAGCTCACTTGAGCCAAGAGCTAATAACAGGACAATGAAGTTATTAAGTAGATGATGAAATTTGTCACCCAGTGCATGTGTATCACATACACGCTTAAAATACACATAGATGACACAACCTCTAGCTTCAGGAAGAATACTATTTGAGCATCTTCCAGAAACAATTGGTAAGTGATGAGTAGAGCATCTAAATCTATAGAGAATTATCTCTTCCCTCTTGGTAAGTTCAATTAAATATGTCTAAACATCGCAGTTTAATGATTGCTTAAATATTTGGTAAATTTTGGAATGAGAATTATCAAATATACTAGCAGATGACAAGTCCTGTCTATGCACGCATACAACTTGTATGAGATGAGTTGGCATTCTACAATTGTTTTGACCCAATTGTGACTAGTTAGCAAAAACACAAGTGTCCCACAGGTCACTCGTTCCTGTTAGAGTCAGAGAGTTAAGAGTTCCCCTCTCCCATCCATCTAAACAATACAAGGAATAAAAAAAGACAAAACAATAATAATAAAAATATCAACAGCATTTATGATTAAATTAATGACTTTAATCACAAAAACAGAAATGTATAGAACTTGGACAACTGGATAGTACAAACATTACATCATATAAAGGATGAAACACTTTTTTTGTGTGTGTGCTTGTGATTGTGAAAAGACAGAAACCCTGCAATTTCTAATTATATCATACGCTAAGACCTCATTATAAAGTAACCCAGTGGCAGTTTTACTTTCGGCAGAACTACTGTACACAGTAGCTTGGGCACAGTAGTGGTTACTTTTGGTGATATACTATTTCGGAAAATTGTTTAATCTGTGGAGTTTTGTTTGCACTGTACACTGTACATGTACAGAGTAATTGTCTTGAGAAGATGATTAAAACATTGTACACATCACACAATTACTCTAAACCATCAGCTCCGAAAGCTAAACCAAAAATCACTCAATATCATGTGTGGCTGAAACAGAATTACCGTCACAAATGTAACAATTAAAGCCTTTCAGTATCACATGTCACAATGATTTGTTGTTGCTTCTGGTTTTGAATAAACCCTGAGGAGACAGGAGTGTCATCTATCATCATGCAGTGGATAACATGTACACACGCAGCTGCACACTGTGTGGCGATCCTAAAGCAACTTCAATTGGATGGAAAAATATTAATAATGACCCCTGACCATTTTTAAATTTAAAAGCAGCTTTCAAAAGAAGAAACTTGTACAGAGCATCAACTCCCCTTTACTGCTAAGTGTCACATTGTCATCTCGAGTGGTCTCAGTTTTGACAAGGAAACATCCATGTCACCAAATATAGGGCTGCCAACACTGGAAACTAGTTGAGAGTGAGACTTCCATAGGCCAATGCTATAATTAAGGAGCCAAAATGAGTGAGATCAATAGAAATGCATGCAAACGAAATAAAGTTTTAGAGTAAGAAAGGACCAAAATGAGTGAGTCTCACGCTCAATGCGTGAGAGTTGGCAGCCCTGCAAATAATTCTTGTCATTTTTTCATGTGCAATACAATTTTGCCTTAGCCTAAATACCATGCCCTTAGAAGGTCAGTAGGAAACACTGACCAATGCTTTATTCAACAACATAACTAGAGTGTGCTGAATGACTACATCCAATTTCAAGCTATTCAATCTGCCAGTTCCTTGAATGTTTACTATGGAGTTTGAAGTTTCTTGTTTGTTATGTGACATGCCATAAAAAGTGAGTCAGTGTGCTTCAATACATTCATAAAACTTCAAAGCCTTTTCACATTCCAAGTGACATGATGATGAATTCTCATCTGTAACAGTTTGCATTCTTGTCACTGTGAATCAAAAACATTAATTTTGATTAAAATATAAAATTTTTGATTAAGACATAGAATTTTAAGCTTTGTTACCATCACTTTACAGCTGCAAATTTCTTCAGTTGTAGAGAGTTTGGGAATTCCCTCACTCTGCTCATGAACCTCCTTTCTATAATTCTTCTCTTTCATGCTACTGAAAGAATTATCTTTCAGACATAGGGCACACTGCCAGCATCAGATCACTTCACAGTATAAAGCTGAATGCCCACAATGCTCTTGAGTATTTGCCATTTCCAGTGCCCTTATTCCCAAAATTCAAGATTATAGAAAAAAAGAGAGATCGGAGGGGAAAAAACATTATTGATTTGTAGGCAAACACGAAACCAAATAAAGCAGGGCATATACAATAACATACTTCCCTTACTTGCCCAAAGTCAGAGGTATTGAAGGCAAAATCATAAGGTGCCCATTTGATGGATTTGTGCCCACTTTGCTTGCGTGCAAGTTTACAGTACACCGTAGGTAAGCCAATGATCCCATGCAATTTGAGTTAATAAAATTTATAGCAACCTCCCAGCAGAGCCAAAACTAATAAAGACTAAGAATAAGACATTGCTATTAGGCAATAGGAAAAGAAAGGAAGAGAAGAAAGGTCACGAGAAAAATACAGTGGCTGCTATCTTTTCATTGACAGATCAGCATTTATTTACCATATTGTAGCGGTCATCGGGGTCAATGCGTGAGGTGGACAGCGGAGGAGAAAGTGCTGCCATTACAGATGGGTGACTGTCCCTCCACTGGTCAATCATTTCTCGCAACTTAGCCAGGTGCTCCGAGGATCTGATGCGCTGGAGAAGCCTGTCAAGCTCGACCTCATCCAGGTCGACTCCATCATCATGAGGAAGTTGCTTTGTCAACTGAAGACTGTCTGCTACTGCCTTTGCTTTGTTAAAATTCTGCATCCATGACTCGTTCTTATTCTCAGCATGGAAGACAAATGCACTGACATGCACTGAGACAAAAAACATCAGCTGAATGATCGCTAAGAGTTGAGAAGCTGCCATTGCTGACTGGATCCGGTTCTTTGCTTTCTCAACTCAAACAAAAGTATTTAAATTTGGGCAGTGAAAGAACTAAATTAATTGCAGTCTTTGGACATCACTACTACTGCCTATTTAAAAACATATCATCTTGGTATGAGAGTGCAGTGTTCTGCTCCGAACTGTCGTTAGCTCCCTTCTTCGCTTTCTACCTAAGCTAAGGACAAGGTGATGGGCTGAGCTGACCTCCCTCGGACCCACGGCCCTCCTCTAGACTAGAGTCTATTATTACAGTAATTAAACGGTTAAACCTGTCGCAGGTGGCTGTCCTGCCTGGTTGGTGGTAGTGGTACTGGGCCAGCACGGGGGTTGACGCGGGTACGTGGCTGGCGCTGCTGCGGGTCACCAACGCAACGCAACGATTAGCCCAGCTTTCTCCTTTAAAGCCTATTTAATCGCCCTGTCTGGAGCTCCCTCCATGGGGTATGACATCGTTGTTCGGCTGGTAATTTCTGATAGACGACTAGATCTAGATCTAGTTGTTGTGAAGTGGCAGCAACAAGAAGAGTCTTGAAAGAAAAAGTCACGCGCAGGCACCGGCTGATCGTACGATCGCAACCTGTCATCCGATCCAACCTCCCGACTCGACTGTTTACATGCCAACGTTCTCCCCTAAAAAGTAGTAGGCCCTGTCGCTGTGACTGGGATCGGATGGGGCGGAGCGCGAGCCGCCGCGAGTGCGACGACCTAGCTGGTGAATGGAAGGCAAGTGCACGTGCGCGCGGCAGCTTGTTTGTCAGCGTGCTCAAAATTCCGGAATATATTTACAGCTGTAGTCCCACACATTAACATTTAGGTTAGAATCGAAACTTTTGCTACGTGACACATGGAGGAGGTGGCAGACAGCTGAGACAGGTACAGAGATATAACGAGATATCCGTGAGTAACCCTCCGAATTACTGAGGAGTGAGGTAAAACATTTTAGTCGCTCTACATCAGTATCACTGATCGATTAATTTTATGACACCACCAAAAGCCTGTGATTATGAGTGTGACAAGATTACGTGTGTTCTGGAGATATAAAGTAGTCTATAACTGGTCCCATGACCATGTAAATTACCAGGAACGATGATGGTTACATTGTATCAACGACACTGCACTATGTATCGAAGTCAGCTCTGAAGCAATTGAAGGCAGAGTGAAGTGGCCGGTCAGTCTAATGAGTAGACCTAGTAGGATCAGGATGCATCCACGGCGCTAGTATGCTTTCGCACCTGTTTGTCAAAATGATCTGCAAACATGCACAAACTCGGTCTAATACCCTATTAAGATACTTGCTTCTGACTCTCCAAAGTCGAATAGACGTTGAGTTTTAACACTTAATTTACTTAGTATTTACACGTGTCGGAAAATTGTTGGAAAATCTTGATCGCGATCGCTTGAAATGCTGCTCAGTACACAAGCACAGTATGAATAGGTTCAACGCATGCTAAGGGTCGATCATTTTGGTCTGAATGTAGCGACACAGCGACTTTTTCTATGATGGTGTCGTTGAAAAGCTAAAATTTGTTTTTCTCTTTTCCTCGGCCAAGTCAAGCTTGCGTCAGTGGTTTACTTCATGACTTGTACTATAGCCATAGGCTAGCTTCAAAGCCGTTGAGCGCATGTGCAAGTGTGTGCTGCCACTGATATCTTTCTCTTTCTTTTCCATCTTTTCTTCTTTCATTTTCAGGTAGAATCTGTACCTAAATTTCCCTTTCCTTCCTACCAATCATTTCTTTGTGGTTTTCCTCTTGTCCAACTTTCTCAATTTCCTATTTAACTGTACTTGCTGCCTAATTGCATGTTCTTTGTTTCCTTCATGGGTTGTTTTTTTCCTCCAACTACAAGGGTTTTTCCTTTCTGTCCTCTCCAATATCTTTTTTTTTTATGTGTCGTTCTAATGAATCCTTTTCTTCGTTTCCTTTTCAACGTGTGTATTGAATTCTTTCTTTCCTTCCTAATCATCTTTGCTTTCATCCAGTTTTGATTCATCTCTCATTCTATTATTCTACCTAGTGCTTTTTCTGTTTTTAATTTATATTTTTTCTATCTGCTTTCCTTTTTTCTTTTCAAATATATCCATCTCTCCCTTGCTTTCCTTTATAATGCAAGTTTCTCTTTTTTCTTTCCTTCCATTGGCATTATCTTTGAGTGAACTCTCTGTTTTGTGGTACCTTTTGTTTCATTGTTCCAAGTTTTTATTAATATCTTTTCTTTCATTTCCTTTTCCCCTTTTCCCAGCCTTTTTTAAAAAGACTTTATATTCTTTCACCCTTGTCTTATAATCACGTTTTCACAATCTTCTTTCATGCACACACACACACACACACACACACACACACAACACAACACAACACACAACACAAACAACCCCAATCCTCAATCGCTACCGTGACTCGGTACAAGCTGATGAGAGAAAGGCAGAAAAAGTATTATCTTTTTAAAGATACCATAGAAGAACTTGCTCTGATCGCTATGAGATTGTTACATTCAGATCAATTGTGGTGCTCGCTGCCGTGAACGTGTTTTGTACATTGTGCTGTGCTGTCTGCTCCTGTGCAACAACAGTTATCGCAGAGCGAACTAGCTGCAATCGACATATTTGGACAAACTTGTGTAAAAGTGTCAAAACGGTGAAAAATTCCTTTTCTACTGGACTTGAATCTCACTGAGAAGCAAATATTCAAGGATGTTAGATATTTAGAGTGACTTTGTGCATGTTTGGAGATCATTTGACAAACAGGTGCGAAAGTACACTAGCGCCTGCATCCACTACATTACATTAACAGCAAATGTAAATCTCGACTGGTCTGCTCAGGGTTGTCAAAGTAGATTTAGAATATGGAATAGAGTCTCAATACAACTCTATAAGTTTAGTCTGAATTAGCCCGACCAGACACCGTGCTTTGCGCGGCGTCTCCGTGCGCCAGTCGCGACACTTCTTGTGTGCAGTGACAGGGTTGTGTTATACTTAAGTCTGAATGTGATAACATATACATTGTACATGTATTCAGCAATCCTGGGTTTTAGGGGCTAATTTTTAAGGCTTCTACATGTAACTTAAGCACAGCCCCTTAACCTTACCCTAACCTGAACCCAAACCCTAACCCTAAACTTTAACCCTATTAAACCCTAAAAGCCACCTAAATTTAATCGTAGATTACTGTCCATAGTCAATATGTATGGCTGAGCTGAACTTGAAGTTAGAAACCTAAATAATTTACCCCCCCTAAAACCCAGGATTGCCACTTTACCTATCTATAGGGTGACTACATGTAGCTAGCTAGTTTCTTTCACTAACTAGACATTGTCAGTAGTCCCATCAGGATGGGGCTGTAGCCTAGCCTTGCCCTTGAATATCTGCAAACGAACAGACAAGAGAACTTGCCAGTCAGTATGATTATGGTTGTTTGGAATGCTCCCAAATGGCCTAAACTCAGTCAGTTTTTTATGTCTTGATTCTAGGGAATGAAAGGGTCTTAAAATGTCACTGATCAGACCAAGTATAGTGCAGTAATTGCCACAAATATAAAGCAAGCCGCCCATAATTCAACCATATTAATGGTGAACGAACGCCGTGACTAAAATTCGACTGTAGACTGAATATGTATAAAACCTATGCTTTTGCGCACATTCAAATTTTGGCATGGGAGGTCGAACCTTGGTGCTGTTTTTTTCTTTTTTAGATTAACAGCTTTTCACAAAAAAGGAAAGAGGTATACCGGTACATTGTATATTATAATCCCTTCCAATTCACAAGAAAAAAATAAATAGGGGGATAATTCACCTTTAGACCTGAAGAACAAGTCATACTCATAGCAAAGACATCATCAAGATTTTAAATCAGTGAAGAAAGCAGGGCATACAGGAAGAAGCATCCTATAGTAGGCTGTGTCTAAATTAGTTCCTGCAGGAATACAAGTAATGAGGTTTGTGTGCTTGTGTTTTCAGTATTGCTTTTAAATGTCGACAGAGCTCTGCCTGTTTAGGTTGTCATACAGCATGCATTATGAATGACCTGAATTGTGGGAATAAAGGCACTGAAAGTGTATGTGGCAAATGCTCTAAGAGCATTGTGGGCATTTAGTTTTATACTGTGAAATGATCTGATGCTCGCAGTGTGCCCTATGAATGATAATTCTTTCAGTAGCATCAAAGAGGAGAATTATAGACAGAGGTTCATGAGAAGAGTAAGGGAGTAAACCAGTTCAGAGTTAGCTCACGTGTACATGGGTACAAATGGGTACAAAATTTCTTTTTATCTCAGTAGGTTAGACACTACACTCGTTTTCAAAGCGATAAAATGCATAGGCTTGCCAGATGTAACAATTTAAGGAATTCATCAGTACAAAAGATGAACTTGCGAAGGCCAGGTGACCAGAATGATCCATCGATTTACGCTTTGGAGAGCATCCATTTCATTATTTTGCATTGAATGCATTAACAATCTTTTTCAATTTGATATTGCCAAATACATGTAGCGCTCCCTGTCAGGTGGACGTGGTGGCAAGCACTACTTATAAGGATTACTTGAATAATCATTCCATCACAGATGCTTAGCTCAGTGAATTTATATCCAACATGCTCTCCTGGTACAAATGACCTTTTTCTGCTCATGCTCAAAGTGGAACTCTGAACTGGCTTATTCCCAGACACTGTACAACTTGAACAACAACAAAGATCTTTTCCCCACTTATGTTTTCACTGTGCTCTCTCCTTAGCTGCATCATCACCAGTGAGATGTATCATCCTGCATTCAGACCAGTATCCTTGTCACTGAGGCTTCCAAGAGTGCAGTTGCTGAGATGTGCATGCATGTCTCAGAGGAACTCTCACCTCATCCATAGGCATTGTCGAATTAGCAGTAAAGATCACCAGGAACCATGGGTGAGGACACTCCGAGGACTGCCATGTACCTCTCCTCTGGAAAATGGCACCAAACATCAGACAGCAGGTTTGAGTTTTGCTGGCTACAGAACCATTTCTTCCAACATAGAATTCTCCAGTCAAGAGGATGGCAGACTATTTCATCGACCCAGAGCGCCACCGGGTCATGTGCACACCCAAAGGTCTGTCTTGCCATTTTTCTCACCAACTTGGGTTGAAAGAGCACCCCAGGGATTACTGCAAGCACCTGCATCAGGACTGTCGCTCCGCTGCCAGGTGCGTCACTCGTCGACGGAACCCACAACCTTGTACGAGAGCGTCCTGAACTCGCAGCCGGTGCACTATGCCGAGAGCATCTTCCAGTTTGGCCACTCCCTAACGGGTCTCCCATGGTGGGCATCCATAGCACTGACAACCTTCACCCTCCGACTGGTTCTTACCCTTCCATTAGCCGTATACTCCCAGAACATCCGGGCAAGAGTGGAGAACCTCCAGCCAGAGGTCATCGCCATGGCAAAGAGGGCGTTTGTGCAGCGGTTCGCGCCACGAGCCAAGCAGGAGCAGTGGTCAGAGAAACGGGCACAGCGGGCATTTGTTGGACTGGTAAATTTGTATCATTATCTTTTATCTTGTAGATTTCTGCTCTGAAATGCATAAAAGAAATTAGTGAAATAATGCCGTAATGACACGATTTCAGTTAGGTAACAACGAATATGCAAAATATTAGCCAAGAAGGTTTGCCGGAAGTACTTGAGTCTCAGAGCATACCTGATCATGGTTGCTGTGTACTTTTTTTGTAATTGGTTATTGATAATCAACAAATCTGGTCACAGGAGTATTTACCAATCTTCCATGCTTGAGTGATGACATGCAGCTTGTTGGAAAACATGATTGCTAGGAAACAATCTTTTATCATTATGACATTTTACATACCCACCATGAAAGGGGAGGGCATTTCAGGTATAAAAATCATATGAATGCAATAAACATGATTTTACACTTCTGCTGACAAAATAATCCAAAACATCCCTTCAAATTGCGTCAGCCAGACAAGTTTCTTGGTAGACCCTTACGATGTACATGTAAATTCAAAATGGTGAAATGTGCATTTTGAGCCCTTCTGAGAAGAATGTTTTGACTTTATTAAAAGGACTTGACAATTTTAACTTACTAGTAATCATGATTTCATAGGATAAATACATTAATAATGATTGAGAACACAGGCAAGTATTAATCACATACAGTTTACAATATTCATACCAGTGTAGATTATCCAGTTGTTTTAGCTGTTAGCATTGAGACACAACTTTTCAGTGGACATGACATTAATGTAAATGGTGATGTGCTCAAGTCACTTTGCCTGATATTGCGAACTGTTGTATTTTGGCATTTGATGAATCATTCCCAATCTTTGCCAGTATGATAGTGGCAAAAGACAACCCAGCCACACATAAAACTGCGATGTTCTAACATGAAGGCTATTATACCAAACGGAGTGAAGGGCGAGAATGAAAAATGTTTGAATTTTAGCTGCCAATCATGTCATGGTGCTCAAAGAGCTGTGTATCTTTGTCTTTGAATCAGACCTAAACTTAACAATGCATTCTGTGCACTACACTGTACATTCAGGACATTCAGTTTGCCACTGTACAGTCTAATCATTCCTGAAATTTGACCATTATGTAATCCGTGTTCCCTGACAGATTGTTGAAGATGTCTCTGCCTATCTGCCCGCCATTAAAACCCAGCAGAATATGTGTTTTATTGAGGAACATAGCAAACCAGAAATATGTGATGACCAGCTATCGATACACATTTTATGGTTAGTTTAGGTTTAAAGTTCAACTGCATACAACTCTTAACCTGTTGAGGAGGAGCTGATTTTGCTATAACACACATCTCCCATAAACACCTACCTGAGTATACTCAGGACTAGTCTTCAACGGGTTAAAAACCAACAACAATTTTGCATTTTTAAACAGGTGAGGCGTTACTCCAAGGAGCTGTACGTCCGAGACAACTGCCACCCAGCCAAGGGCTCCATCCTCTTCCTGGTTCAGCTGCCCATGTGGATCCTCCTCTCCCTCTCCCTGAGGAACATGACGGGGGCCTTCGCGGAGAGGATGTATGTCGGTAAGATCAAGCAGCAAAAGTTGACCTCACGATGTGATGACTTACTAGGGAAATCTCTACCCCATGCTCAAGTAAACTTAAAGGGGATGGAACTTCAGGATTCCAGCTTTCCTATGTGAGATGATGAGAAACCGTTAATACGAAATATGAAAGAGCATATAATTCGTAGAGGAAATCAAAGTTTATTTGATGAAAAATGGTTTTGAAATGGCCAAGATATCGAAAGAAATTGATGCTAATAAAAGGTGGGACCCACCTTTTATTAGGATCGCTTTGTTTTACTTTCTAATTTGTTTTTGGATATCTCAACCATTTCAAAACCGATTTTCCTCAAATAAACCATTAATTCCTATGTGAATGGTGTGCGGTTTAACATTTCATAAAGGAGTTTCTAAGTATTTCACAAAAAAAAATGAAAAGCTGAATCCTCATCTGAACCAATACTATACAATCCCTTAAAAACAAAGAAGAAAAATAAGATAAAGAGAACCCTGAAAGTTTTTAGCTCACTTGAGCCTTTGCTATTGCGATCGCTCTTCGTCCGGTATTTGGCGTCCGTTGTGCGTCGTGCATAAACTTTTTACATATTCATCTTCTTCTTGAGAACCCCATGACCGATTTTCACCAAACTTGGCAGGTAGCATCCGTAGAGGGATAGGATCTCAATTCGTTAAAATGGGCACCATGCCCACCTAAGGGTCCCCAGTGGGGCCCAAAACTACATAGTCCAACATTCTATGAAGTACAGTGTACCTTGCAGGTATTTTTACCAGTGTGATGGAATATGATGCAAATAGACACCATGCCCCCAGCTCTCAAACTACCCCACCACAAGTTTCCAATGTTCTCAGGTAAGAGTCTGCCAGAATGCATGGAATGTGAACTTGCGATACTCAGGTGAGCGCAAGACCCCCGGGTCTCTTGTTAATGGAAATCTGCAAATTAGGGAAAATTGGCAACTTGGATATAGGGGGCAATTTCGGTGCCATTACATTTGCTCCTGCGACAATTGCTCCATGAAATATCTGCAGGTTAAGCCAAACATAAATGCTACCCACAAATGTAACCCTAACAGTAATCCTAAGCCTCACATCAAACTAGATCTAAAACGTATCACAACCCTAACCCTGTCCCTAAGTCCTTGAAGAAAATAAGACCAGAGCAATTGTCCCAGGAGCAAATGTCATGTCACCGCAGTTTCACAGTATTTGATTCTAATCATATCACAACCTGAGTTGACACTACTGTCAAGTAGGTCTATGGAGAATGTGTACTGCAGCAATCTCAAACAATCCTGAAAAGGTTTTTGATTCTTTGTAAAAGCCACTCTGTGCTGTATGGTATGATGGTAGATGTACTCAAATAATTCTGTGCGATATGATGGAAGAATTCATTCATTGAATGCTGTTGGTGTTCAGGCTACAGACTTGGTACAGACTGAATGTGTTGCATTGATCTAGATTCTAGGTCATCAGTACCTGAATCATACCACAGTCAAACCTGCCTTATCGGCCACCTGTCTATAGCGGCCACTGAAAAATTCCCCCGAGAGAAAAGCCCTGTTTAAGACCCTGTGTATAGCGGCCACCTGTCTAATGCGGCCAGCGGCCACAAATTTTGTTTCCTGCGGTAGATTTTAACCTGTCTATAGCGACCACAGACATGATGGAGCCGTAGCCGAGCTGGTAATTCAGCGTGTTTTCTGCTTAGTAGCCGTGCCAGTCATTCATGGGCAATGTTCAGCGATCGCGACCGCTGCATTCATCACTCATTCAGTCATAACAATGCACTAGTGTTAAGCTTTCTTCACGACTGTACACATGCTACTCTGCAACAATTAATAAACACTGGCATTGTCCAATGCATGAAACACACATGTGCGCACGTACTCACATACATGTACATGTAAGTACTGGAATATACAACGATGATACATGTACATGTAGGCAATGCACACAAAGTTGGATAACCTGTCTATAGCAGCCACCTGTCTATAACGGCCATTTTTTTTTGTCTCCTTTGGGTGGCCGCTATAGACAGGTTTGACTGTATTCGAAGCCAACCATTTGTATGTGGAACAATTCAGTTTAATAGTATGTAGCACACAAAGGACTAGAGGGTGGCAAAGCTGCTGCTGCACCTGCCACAAGTGCACTGCATCTCCACTAATGCACTCTCACCTGTGCATTATTAATATACTATTCCACACTATGCTGAAGTTAAATTCACATGAATGTAGTAGAAATTCTTCTGTCACCATTGCTGTGACTTACAGTCCGAGATTAATCCCAGTTGCTATACCATGACATCATAACAAAATAAAGCAGTAAAGTCTGCACGTATGTCTCTCTCCGTTTCTATGTCTGTGTGTGCAGATCCCGCAAGCATTGTCCCGGAGCTGGCCAGTGGTGGCACCCTCTGGTTTGCTAGTCTCACTGTACCAGACCCAACGGGGATTCTACCCGTTCTCGTCGGCATCCTGAACCTTGCAAACATCGAAATGCACGCACTACACAAAGGGAGGGTGACGAGAGTGCAACGCTACGTCAACAACACTCTCAGGGGGATTTCTTTGATCATGATTCCAGTGGCGGCTTACGTGCCTGCGGTAAGGTGACATTCTCACGCTTTCGTGCAGTGAAAAGATATGTGACCCGCTACAACAAAAGGATCCTAAAGTCGCTGACGGCTGAGTTGAGAAAATCGAGTTTGAAGTCACATCATCAAAATTGGTCAAAACAATCGGATTTCTGTTTTTGGCATAATTTTGTAATCTAATGTTTTATCTATCATCTGCCGAAATTCCGAAGCTTAATGATCAAAGAAAAGGCAAGAAATCAGCGTTTTTGTGGGCCATGATTTTCCGACTTTCAACGTAACAGAAACGTGTCCGAAGATTTGTATTTAGCGCCGCAGCTAGACCCCACCCCTAGCAACGAGGGAGTGATCTTATTGGTCAGTGCATGGCATCCTGATTACTGATTGGTCGTGCGAAGACCACTGACGCTAAGCTTGAATGAACATCGCGGTGGTCGCCAGGAGCATGCCTTCTATTGTCCAGCGGTGAAAACTGTCTCGCCTCCCTTTGATCATGACAGCGTCGGAAGGAAAACTTTGAAGGTGTTTTCCTCCAAACTCTGATTTCCTCAACCACTTGACATGAGCTAATAAAAGCATCAATATCTCCGCAACAGAGTATTTTTATGAATTGTGCTATATATGAAATTAAAGTAGAAGGGTAAGGGAATAACGTCACGCCATTTTCAGAAAATTGTCCTCCCCCGACTTTCGGATCCTTTTGTTGCAGCGGGTCATCACATATACATTTGTATTCGTACAAAAATGCAGCAAGGAAGAAACATAATCACATAGACTTTTGCACTAGGGGGCCTGGTGGCATTGTGCTTTTAGCAATGTTTGTATCAATGCTTTTTGTCCCAACCCTTCATTCCATAGAACATGGATAGGACATGGTGTGGGACAAGGATATGTCTAGATGTAGTTATCAGAATTTACAAATATTATTGAACATTTTCATCTTTAGACATGACATATCACTTGAGAGATTTCGGGTATATTCATCGAAATTCAGGCAACAAAAATTCAGGTCACAAAATCTGAAATTCGCTGATTATGCCACAGCTTCACCAAGTGTATTATATAGATAGGTAGATTGTGGTGCTGACTATCTAGTACCCAGGTAATCAAAGTTCAGGCCAAACATTGCCATGTCTCCAGGTTTTGTTTCATATTCATGGACTTTCAAAATTGCAATTTCAATGAAGTGGAGAGAATCAATGTCTCTAACTGACGTATTGTACCACCCCCCACCCCACTCAGGTGGTCATTCTGTACCGCATGCATGCTCCCGATTTTTTTGAAAAAGGGTTATATTATAGGGGCTCAATCAGGGAAAAAAATCCTGAAAAATTGCTGAAATGGAGGGTCTTACAGGATTTTGCAATTAAATTTTCAACAAAAAACATATTTTCAGTTAGGGGTGGTTTTCAAATCTTTCCCCACAAATCCTAACATAAGGTCCCTAACAGGGATATACACGTATATGTAGTTTCAACCCCCCCCCCCAAAAAAAAAAAAAAAAAAAAAAAAAAATCAAAAATAGGGGTTGTGTGCCTTCTTGGTGTTTGCCCCGATTTTCCCCAAAGTGCTTACTCTGTATGTTTCACTGCAAAGCACGCTGGGCTGGTCTTCTTTTTGCAGGGAAGTAGCATGAGATAGTCTTTAAAGACATTTCTGTCCATGCAAGGGCTGAAATTGTGGACACCCCTCACCTTGGAACTCCTTCATTGCGGGGGTAATTTTACCATCTTTCCTTAATTCCAAAAACCTGTGATGGGGTGATTTTGATGTCTTTGCTTCCAAAAGCCCATGAAATTGAGTAACAACCCTGACCAATTTCCATCCCTAAAGGGCCTATCTCCAAGAATCTGGAACAAGCATACAGTATGTGTATGGTTGACTGCCTGATTTGGGGGGGGGGGGGGGGGGGTGGGGGTGGGGTACCACCCAGTGGTTCTGCATCATTGTCTTGTTATTCCTATGAATCCAGGCCATGACCCTGTACTGGACAGTCTCTGCATCGTACGGACTTGGCCAGAACATCCTTCTCAAGATACCGTCAGCACGGCGCACTCTCGGCATCAGGCCGTCCAAGAGCGACTCCAGCACGCCATTCCAGGACATGAGGGACGAGTTTGTCGTCAGGTACCTGAGTAGGACCGGGCGGGAACAAACATCGGACGGACGTCTGGAAGAAATGGCAGATAACGGAGATGACAGCAAATCAAAACAAAAGCCAAACTTGTGACGAGCACGATCCTCTTGTTGGATTATTTTGTGTCATGCAGATACTCCTCAGTAGCATGGTTTGTGCCCTGGAAATAGTTTTCTGCATCAACTGACCAATTGTCCATTCACAGATTAGGACATGTACTTGTTGGAAGTTTGACGTTGTCGAGATAATATCTACAGATGTAAATTTGAAACAATGGACAGACCTGACTATGCAGATGTCTGCTTCATAAAAAGCCTTTGAAAGGAACTTTTTGTTTCACTGTGCAGCAGTATATTCTTTTGATCTGAAGAAGTTTGCAGCCCTATTTATCTCAATAAATGGCAGACACTACGACAACAAGACCTGATTTTGCTTCTTTCGTAACTTTGTGTTACTTATAAATGAGTTAATGATGATGACAATGATAGTCATTTGCTCTGGGGCATTGAAGACTTTAGTTTACACCACACTTTTAGAGGGTCCTTAGAGTTCCTTTGTATGATGTTCCACACAGCAAAAGGCTCATCAATGGTGGAACAGCATCAAGCTATATTTTAATATGACATACATGCAGTCAAATCTGCCTGAGTGACCACCTGTCTATAGCAGCCACCTGCCATATACAGCCACTGAAATAATTCCCTTCAAGAAAAAAGCAAATACCCTGTCTCTAGCAGCCTCCTGTTAGTTTAGAGTTAGCTCATGTACACATGGTTACAAATGACCTTCCTTTTTTTTCTGTGGTGGTTAGGCACTTAACTCCTTTAACTCTTTATGTGCCACGTTCGCACGTCCGACTCAGTCGACGGCGTGCCAACTTCGCATATTCTGCTCAAACGCACTAATCCGCCTAATCTGATCGATAAATCACCAAATGCCGCGGTACATTGAAAGCGTTTCTCACGCTTCCATTCCTCTCACATATACTGTAAAAGTGGATATTTTCGCGCGACTAATTTTTCGCGCTTGGCCGGGTAAGAAGAGTTTCGCGTGTTTTTATTTCCGCGGAATCAAGACATCACGCACAGGAATGTATAGCAAGCAAAAATATTCGCGTGCTTTTATTTTCGCGCTAGTTTCTGGTTGCGCGAATGCGCGAAAATTTCAACACCGCGAAAATTTCCACTTTCACAGTAGCTTGCATTGCATGTAGTGATTGACTATCAAAAGGTGTTCTCTACTGGATTTGAGAGTAATTTCTAAGTCTATGTCATTGTTTTGTGTCACAAGTCATGCCTTTGCAGTAATGCAACTACTGGTCATGTGAAAGAAAAACAATCATAGATTTGTCATACAATAATACATCAGTGCAAAGCTTGGCATTTTCTCTACAACTTTACTCACTATTTGCCCGAACTCAACAGAAATCTAAAGAAGTTACTGTAAAAGTGGTTTCTTTCGCGTACAGAAACTTTCGCGGTTTCCATCGGTGCCGACTTTTTCGTGTGTGTTTAAATTCGCGGTCTGTAATGATAGCGTTGTAACAAGCGACGAGTTCAAAACATTTTTCGCGTGATGTTAAATTCGCGGTCCAACCTCAAAGCGCGAAAAGCGCGAATATAAAACCACCGTGAAAGAAACCACTTTTAGAGTACATAGACTTGAAAAACAGAATGTTTTCTCAAGCATGAGACCGTTAGTGTTTCCGAATAATGTGGCACAAAGGAGGTTTCCACCATCGCACATTAAGAGTTAAAAAGCAATGTAATGTATAGGCTTGCCCGACATAATTTATCGAATTCATCAATTATGTTCAGATGAAAGAGGAACTTCCGTAGACCCATGTGACCAGAATAGTCCATTAGTCAACTCTTGGAAAACATCCATTTCATTTTTCATTGAATGCAGTACAGTGCACTCCCGTTATAATGAAATGCTCGGGAGCGGCAGTTTTCTTTTGTTATAACGAAATTTCGTTATGACCGAACAAATACAAGATATAACGAAAACAAAGAAACCATGCGTATAAAACATCATATTCTGTTTGTTGAATTTAGGTGTATCAGAATCTGTGTGTTTTGTAACAAAGAACCTTCGGAACAATAAAACAAACCTTATTTAATTTCAGATTATTGTATTATACAAATAACGCAAGTTCCTCTCCGAAACTGTGCGTGACACACGGAGCGAACACACAGTGATATGAAGCGTTTGCCCATGCAGAGAGGCTATACATGCTTATTCCGCTATATTTTTGAAGCGATCCTCATTTCGTTATAACGGAGCACATTTCTTTTGTTTTTCTTTTTCAGTTGCGCTTGGAAAAGACTTCGTTATGACGAAAAATTTCGCTATAACCGTGTTCGTTATAAGCAAATTTTATACCATAGACTTTAGTGGCGATAATTTTGGGACCAGAAGTTTTACTTCGTTATTACAAAATTTCGCTATAACCGTGTTCGTTGTAAGGGGAGTGCACTGTAACAAAACTTTCCTTTTGATATTGCCAAATACCACTTTTGCTGTCAAGCACCATTGGTAAGGATTACTTGAATACTGTAAAGCAAGATCAGCGTCATTATTTTTTTTTTTTTTTTTTGCGAATTGCAGCCAACGTCCTTTTTGGCATTATGAAATTTTTGCGAATTGCCATTGGCATATAGTGTAGAGAAGAACTTTTGCATGCATTTTAATATTGCAAATCGTGGCTCTCGCCAAATTCGCAAAATGAAAATGCATGCAAAAATTTTTCTTTTTACAGTAATCATAACATCACAGATGCTTATTTCAGTGAATTTAAAAACCAACACGCCCTGTTGGAACAAATTGTCTTTTTCTCTTTTTTGTGTTTTTGCTCATGCACTATGTGGAACCCTGAACTGGCCTATTCTAGCTCAGGGAAATGCTGTTGTAAAGGTCTCTGCGACAGCAGATTTCACATCGATGATAATAATCCATACCTCATTGGAAACTTAATAAAAAAAGAGAGAAGGTAAATACAAAATGGAAAATCAGGATGGCCAAATTTACCTTGTTAAAAGCAGTAACTCTTAAGTGAGCTCGTTGTAACAGGGTTTCTCTGTAATGGGAGGCGTGAGTAAGATTGCTGCAGTAATATTTCCATGGCTACAGGTTGCAAAAGGATTTTATCTGCATGATCAGATCCTGCAATTGAAATGATAGGCCTATGTGTAACAATTTGTCACCTTGCATCACAAGACCAACACAATCATGTCGCGTGACCTGATGTTATGTTAGAATTCACAAAAGGTAAAATGAATCAACCTTGTCAACTTTTAGTTTTCTGAAAGAGCAATTCGTTTTCCAAATAAAATATAGTTTCATAAAGTTAGGATCATGAAATGAATGGAAATTGCATTTTTTTTTTTCATTTTTTCTTTATTTCTAAAATTATTTTGGGCTGTCTGACATAATTATTCTTTCTCAGATTTATGGATTCAGAGCATGAGGAGCCCTTTATACACTTATTGCTTTCATCCCTGAAAAATGTTAATAAAGTTAATGCTGAAAGTTGTTATTAATCATAATAAAGTACACAGCAAAAAAAAAAAAAAAAAAAAAAAAAGAGAGAGAGAGAGAGAGAAGAAAGTACAAAACACTTTTTCTAGTTCATACTTTTTGTGCCTTGGAAGAGGAAAACGGACGTGTTCACTCATGCATAAAGATTTCCTTTTCATTGACCTATTCGGTTAATAGCCAATTAGATTACCTGTAACATGGTATATAAAACATTGATATCAGCCACACACAAAAAAAAAATCTATGAGAAAGATGAACTTGAAAAGGTGTTTACTTTCTTTCTTTCTTTTTTTTTTGCTGAGTGTATATCTAATGAGCGCAAAATTTAAGTGTAATCTTACAATCCCTTCATAGTGGTTGTTTTGGAGTGTTATATCCTGTTCTTTGTCCTATTCATTGCACTGAACATCACTAGATGATATTAAGTAGGCCTACTTGAATAGAACCAAAACCTCAAAGCTTCTTTTTCTCAGTAAACACTGTTTCAGAGGGTGTACTTTCTTTCCTTTATTTAGATGAGTAAGGAAGTACATTTATATTGAGTTACATGTCAATTTAAAGCTTAGAGCCTACTCTTTCAGGATCTACCCTTAAAAAAGTCCACATCTGGTCACTTTTTTAGGTGGTTTTATGATCCATGATGGTCACATGTTATACACTTACACAACACACATCCAGTGGCACAGTACAGGGGCATATCCAGGAATTCTGTAAAGGGGAGGTGCTTTACAAAATTAAAGGGGGCGCACATGCCCCTCATTTTTTCTTTTTATTTCCTTTGTTTTAACAAACAATAAAGAGAGGGCGCCTGCCCGGTGTGCCCCCCCCCCCCCCCCCCCCCCCCGATGCCCTACTGCAGTAGAAGTTGTAGACAGTCATGGAAAATATTTAAAAAGAAAAATGGTACATGTACCAAGGATAAAGCATTCCACTCCTTAGGAGTAAAGTTTTTTTTTTTTACTTTTTTTTTTAAATAACTTTGTTGAAGTGTGGGTGTTGGACAAGGAAATAAATCATTGGTTTAGCAACTTATAATGATTAAGTGATCAATTTTGAAGTTGGGGGAAATAGTGAAATTGTCACTGAGATGACCTTTTATCCGACTCTGTCTCCAATTATGGTGGAGAGGACAACTTGACCAGACACCATGCTTAAACATTCTCTGTAAAAACTGGTGGAAGTTCCGAATCTCGTTTCCTGTCTACACAGGAAAATCTGGAGTTTGAGGGGGGGGGGGGGGGGAGGATTTGGAGGGCAGGACGAAGCAGATCGGTATTTAAGTACATGTATGCCTGAAATGTGGATGTAAGAAGGTAGAGAGTAAACACTGTTACCCCTGACCAAAGTTCACAAAATACTCATGGAAAGGGAGGGAGGGGGGGGGGGGAGGGAGGGTGGGGGGGGGGGGGAGGGGAGGGAAAAAAGGGGGAGAGAAGAAAGCAAAAAGTGAACTGGTCACTGGAGTAACTGTCTGTAGCACAGTCACCTGTATCTTGACGAGAACCATTTGGCCGGATGCAGTAAACAATTTCCGCCTATATTGGACAGGCAGAATTTCCCGGTCTTCCTCCCTTTCCTCTTCCCAACGCTGCTCATGATGAAGGCCTGTTGAAGTGTGATGAGGCGCAGGAAGAAAGAGCTGCAATCTCTTGTGTATCTGTCAGCCTATTGTCTGTCTGTCTGTCTGTCTGTCTCTGTCTGTGGGTGTGCGATGCACGTGTGTACAGCAAAGTCGTTTGTTTTTTTAATGTGCAAGAATGACGCATTTTATTCAAAACCCAAATGAATAGGATTGACGAATGGGTTGGCGACATGGGAGAGAAAGTGTCAAATTTACTTTCAACGGAAATACAGGTGGGATAAGAAAAAAAAGAAAAGAAAAGAAGAAGACCTAAGCTGGTCGCTATGACAGTCGCCTTCCATCAGTGCCCAAATAAACATACAGGAAGCTATTTGACACTATGCGCAACTTCCACCCTTTACGACCGGTAGAACTTCCGAATCTCGTTCCCCGTGTACACCGTGATTGTATTCTGAACATCTTGAAGCCGTTAATGATTTTTTAAAAAAAATTAAAAAAAAGAGGCAGGGCAGCAAAGGCCACCTTGCGGAAGGAAGTTACGAAAGTGAAGGCGTGTCGGTGAAAGTTCGTTGGCATGGTAACGATTTGTCAGAGACTGCACGCTCACATCGCAAAGCAGGCATTTGTGTTCCCCATTTTTGGAAACCCTTTTGATTAGCTGTAAAATAAACTTGTGGTACTTCATATGGGCCAAGTGGTTTCATTTCTGTAATACAGTAAAGAGTTAGAAGTCAAAGGTTTTCTTCAAATTGCTGGCAAACGAGAAGTCAAATTCGAGCTAGTACACTGCAGAAAGATCAGTGTTAGATTTAACACCCCAAGTGTTAAAACTAACGCAAAGCAGTGTCAGAGGTTCACACCGACAGGTGTAGGAGGTCCACACCGACAGGTGTAGAAGGTATGTTGAGATGGTGTTGTAAAGTGTTCACCTGGCACTTCGTGGTGTTAATTTGACACTGTAGCTGGTGATATTTTTGACACTGCGTCGGTGTTAATCCAGCAATAACACCACATGGTGTTGATTTGACATTACTCTGTATATTTCAATGGTGTAACACCCTCCCAGTGTGAAAAGGAGACCACGACAACTGGTGTTCTTCTTCTTCTTCTGATTAAGTCTGCCTCCTTCAATAGACTGAAGATTCTTGCAGACTGGTGCTATTTACATTATAATACAATTTATTTACAGATATTTACAAGCACATAGAAAATTTGGCGAAAATACTAGCCACTGTGATCAACCGTTAGACGGTTTCGAAATGATCCCACAGATGGCGCTGAAACAATTTCTGACGACAGGGAATTCCACTTCCTTACAGTTCTTGGGAAGAACGAATGGCGATGCGATTCAGTTCTCGAATATGGTACCTGATAGGAGTGTGGTTGCGAGGCTCTCGTTAACTGAGTAGCCTGTTTGATGATATAGTCCTGTGCTGAAAGAGGAGTGAGATTATTGTGTATTTTGTACATCATAATTAGCCTGTCATTTTCTCTGCGCTGTTCCAGAGTGGTCCAATTAAGTTCTTGTAGCATTTTGGTGACACTCGAGGTGTTATGGTAGCGATTTAAAGTGAATCGCGCAGCTCTTCTCTGGACCATTTCCACTTGGTGGATTAGGTTCTTGGTAGATGGGTCCCAAACTGTGGAAGCATACTCAACAATTGGTCGAACCAATGTTTTGTAAGCTGTGGCTTTAACATCAGAAGATTTTATGCGAAGATTGCGTTTTAGAAATGCAAGCACGTTATTGGCTTTATTAACAGTATTGTTGATGTGTTGGGTCCACTTCAAATCAGAAGTGATGGTTACACCCAAGTACTTCACGGATTCAACAGATTCAAGAGGGGCGTTATTTAGATGATACACGTGTTGCACCTTACTTCTTTTCCTGGATATCGTCAAAACCTTACATTTATCTGTGTTCAAATCCATCATCCATTTTTTCGCCCAGTCACCAATTTTGTTTAGGTCGTGGAGTAAATGTGGTATCGAGGTTTTTTTCCCCCAAATTAAGGTCTTTATCGGGAAAGTTCCTGCTCGTCTTGCTAAAGTTCAAAATCAACAAGAAGAACAGGAATTACACTGTAATTACCTATCAAAAGAGAATTCATAGTTTGAAGTGACACCCGGAGGGGCTAATTTAACACCACAGATAAGCACCAGAAATTTGATGCCAGATTGGTGTTTCATATTTAACACCCGATATTTTGCACTGTGCCCAATCACGGTAAGTTAGAATCAGTAGAAGATAGCTGAAAATGATGTGTGTATAACGTATCGATTTTAAGACCTGAAGCTTCAACAATCACCGCTCTGATGTGACACAAAGAATCAAGTCTATGGTACTGCAAATACGTATTATTGCTCTTACGTACATACAGTGTACCTCATCGAGTGAAGATCGTGTTTCATAAATTAGACTTATAAGAGAATAATTAAAGAAGAAATGCATAGAGTTTAAGATATAGATATACATTTAATTTTCGAGGGGATGTTTGAAACCTTCATTCACACAATCAAGTTTCTGATACAACGTTGGCAGTCTTTATTTGTTCATACATATATCATTATCATGGAAAAATATCCTGAAATAATGTTTTTGACAACTCGGTACACTTGTAATCAATCCTACAGGCTATGCAAATTAAAGATTCTTGCGTCGATTTTTTTTTTTTTTTTGGGGGGGGGGATGGGAACTGATTGACAAATTGCCTTCATCGACGTAAAACACACACCAAGTATTCAATGTCTGAGTAATAGCCATCGATGATGAGAAAAAAAAAATCGTGGGCATACATAGTCGATTGGCCTCGAGTATGTGGATACATGACGCCTGTCTAGTAATCGGAAGGTCATGGGTTCGAGTCCCAGCCGAGTTTGTATGCCCATGCCCACGATTTTTTTTTACCATCATAAACTACGGCTATTACTCAGACACTGAATAATCAGTGTTGATTTACGTCGATGAAGTGCAATTTGTCAGTCAGTTGCAAAAATGGCTGTAATATCTTTCACAGTCTCTTGGACCTGGCCACGATTATAAAGCTCTTTACAAATATCGTAAGTTGCAATACTTGTAGTTTCTGTGCAACAGCCATGCAGCAACCAATCAGATGTACATACTTGAGTCGTAACCATGGTGACCTGCAATTGAAATAGCAACTATTATTGCAAACACCTTTATGAAATGGGCATGAGGGGGGTGTTTCATCAACGTTTGTCAGCGCTGACAATTTCAGCAAAATCCTTGGTTTTGATTGGCTGAGATGCTCTGGTCACTGACTGTTACTATGGTGATTCACGTTGTCAGCGCTGACAAACGTTGATGAAACACCCCCAGGAGTCATCAGACGGCACAAGACACCCACCCACCCACCCACCCACCCACACGCACACACGGGGGGGGGGGGTTGAAGGCCACAGCTAAACTTTTAACATGAATTTGGTTTCCTCCAATTCTGATTCTGCAGCAATACCGCAATACTACGTGTCTCTCAAAATTATCAGAAGCGTTGCTTTCATTCACGTTTGTTTCGTGTTTTTTTTTTTTGATTTATTTATTTTGCAGCTCATCGAATGCTACGTGTGACCAGGGAGGTGATCCCTGGTGTGACATGGCGAATCATCAAATTCGTGGAAACAAAGTGTGCCTTCAGTTTTAAAGTGCAACAAATTATTAGGGCGCGTATTGATCACATAATAGGTCAGGAAGATGGTATATCGATTAGCCAGCAGCCGCGGTTGGAGGCATGCAGTATACTCTCGACAGTTTTGTCGGGACTTGGTCGTGTCGTTGAACTTTGTTGAAAGATAGAAAAGAAAACCTACGAGTTTCCTGTAAGAGTGCAAGATTGGTCGTCCACTTTAAATGGGATTTTTGGCTGTCAAATCACCATAGCAAGCAGGAAGAAAAACATATATCAAAAGAGAACGAACATTTTGTAAAATGTGAACAGTAAAAGTAATCGTGTGAGTAATGAGGGAACAGTAATCGAACAACATTACTAGTCAGGCGTGGGGGTGGGGGAGGATTAGATTCATGTCCTAGTTCTACGGAAGCACATTATTGTCGTTTCTGAATCTGTCATTGTGGCGTCCTTCATGCATTTTTTTCTCTCTCTGATTTATTACTCCATTGTTATTCACTTTCAGGAAGAAGGTATATTTCTGATTTACTAGTTAATTATCTTCTCGAGATTCTAATCTTTGTAATGACACATGATCTGTCCCACTTTGCGTCAAACAACCTCCCGCAGAAGCGGGAAGATTTGTCCCCCAGCCACCGCCAGCTGTACGAGGCAACTTTAAGACCGACGTCGAGGTCAAGCGTATCAAAAAAAAAAAGAACAATAGTAGACGAAAGCATTTAACCAGAGTGAGATGATTCAAGTCATGAGATATTTCATACAACCCGAGGTGCAAGGTATTTCAACAACAACAACCAAAAAAAAAAAAAAAAAAAACAACGTAAAATTCAGAAAGGAAAGGGTTAAGGTATTTGAAACTGTGTGTATCAGAGTTTGGTCGTACTAAAACGAGTTAACTATTTGCAATTAAAGCTGGTAAAGAAAACAATAAGAAAATGGAATATCTTACGTAACAAGTCTGGGGCGGATCCAGGAATTCCATAAAGGGGAGGTGCCTTTACAAAATTAAAGGGGGGGGGGGCGCTCGCCCCACCCCCACTCCATTTGTTCTTTTTATTTCTTTCGTTTTAACAAAAAATAAAGAGGGAGCGCGCACCCGGTGCGCCACCCTCTGGATCCGCCACTGCAAGTGAGGTATCACTGGAAAGGTTTTATTTTGCTTTATTTAATGATGGACTTCAAAATGGCGCTTTACCCGTTCTATGATCAAAGCCTTTATAATAATGCATCAAATATATATATATATATATATATATATATATATATATATATATATACATGTATATATATGTGTGTGTGCGTGTGTGTGTATGTTTGTGTGTGTGTGTCTGTGTGGGTGTGTGTGTGTGTGGTTGTGAATGTGTGTATGTATGTATGTGTATGAATGTATCATTATATTGGTAGGATTTGATATTTAGGATAGATGTAGATTTGTTTTAGTCGGGAGGGGAAGGGTTGGTTGGGTTTTTTTAAATGAATGATATCATTCCAGATTTGTATACTAGTAATGTATTTGTTTTGTTTTGTTTTTTTATTTTTATGTATATGCCCTTGTAAATGAGAATGAGTTACATGATTCAATATACTCAAGGGATATAGTTTTGGTATACATGTCAATACTTTCTTGTGAAGAAATTGTCAGTAGAGTTGAATTATAATCGAGTTATCTATTTTGAAGAGAGATTATTTGTAGTGTAAGTTGACAAGTGCATGGATTTGTTTGTGTTTTGCATTGCATTTGTACCGTTTTTGTTCACGTTACACCCAGAATGGGTTGATTTATTAATGATTTGAATGAAATCAATAAATATCAAGGAAACCCCCCCCCCAAAAAAAAAAAAAATGTATCGTGTTACATTACTGAAATTCTCTTAAAGTAAAATGAAAATCGGTCTATTTGTCTTAGTTTCACTCGATGTATGTGACGCAAGTTTACAATTTCAGGCGGCTAGTGCCATCCTCAAGGAGCGAGAGAGAGAGAGAAGAAGAAAATGTCTAGTTTTTCTGAACTGGAAAAGATTTTCACCTATAATGTGGTTAACGCATTTCGGTAGCAACCTATTGTTATCAAAACTGGATGTCCGGCTCTTTTTTTTTCATTCATTTCCCTTAACTCTTCCGTGTGGGAGGGATATCTGGACATGCATGGGTATAAAGAGCATTCCACTCCCTAAACCCTCAGCCACACTAGACCACTCGTTCTCTCAGTTCGGTTCTTCCACTTCGCGTTTGTTTCACCTTAAGAACTGTTAAGTTAATTTTCCAGAAGTTTTGAAAGAGTTATCTCTCAGACTTCTATAGTACCTCCAAGAGAAAAGCTAACTGATTTCGGGTTTAGTTCAATATCACTAAACCACACCGTTTCCGGACATTAACTACCTCTATTTAATCGACTGCTATCGTAGAACATCAGAGAATACTCTATACTGAGTAACGGACAAGACCGCAGACAGAGTGCGACCCCAAACATAATTTTCTTCCAACAAGCAGCGCTGGAATCGATTGTTACTGACAAATTTACCAACCATACACGCTGAAGTCCAACAGAGATCAGAAAGCCTGTGATATTCGATTGTGTACAGAGTTCTGCGTTTTGAAATAATATTCTCGTGGTTTCACAAACACAGTCGCCATGGATCTCGCGTCCTACCTGTGCTACTCGCTTGTCATTCTCCTCGGGTGTCTCTCGGCTGTTCAATCCTACGTCATGCCGATAGTGGGTACGTCAGTGATCGAAATATCAATTTCGTTCATCTCGATATTATGTTGTGAATCTAAGTTATTTTTCTCATTTTCCTTTATGACTTCATACCATTTTAACATCTTTTACGTACTCTAATTTTCTCCCACTTCTACCTGACAGTCGTATTGTTGACATGGAATGCATGAAGGCGAATTTTATCACGCAAATAACTTGTGTTTGACCTTGGAAACATAATCATCCATTATCCAAGTGTCAGAAGATTGATTCAGGTGCTTTTGAACGTATCTTTGCAATGATAACGGTTGGCAATGAATGTAATATTTTGGATATTTGTAATGTGCATCACTTGTTACCAAAATTCTTACAATCCACTACAGACCAGTAAAGAGTTCTGCTTGTGGAAAGAAGAAGAAGAAGAAGAAGAAGAAGAAGAAGAAGAAGAAGAAGAAGAAGTAGTGAAAATTACTTCCCAAAGCTCAAAATCATCAAGAGAGTTGTTTTTAGATTTGAAATAAACAGAATCCAAAGTCCGTACGAATGACCGTGATAGGTTCAGTGCCATTCAATGCGTTTTATATTGTCTTTGCCGGTGAGTGTTATCTACCTCTAGATATACTTAGTGAACAGGGAAGACGGATGCTCACGCAGAACAAGAAGTTACAGATAAACAACAATTCAGCCAATCACATTTCCCTGAACATTCAGTTTTTAATTAAAAAATTTCCAAATATTCAACCCAAAGTGTGCACCAAATCGTTCAAATTCAGTTCTTGAAATGCAGATGGTCAACTCAAAAGAAGTGGTTGACATCTTTACCGACACAGATCCAAGAAAGATGACGCTAAACTTGTATAGATATAATAGGATAAAACAATGAATTACATGATTCAAAGAGAAAAATTGATTGATTTTTATGTTTAGAAGATACCCCTCCGTGTTCTTAAACCACCCACCCCCTAAACAATTCTAGTTAGGGGTCTGCACTAACTCGCCGTTTTAACGCAGTGATATTTCTTCCCAGACATAATTGTAAACTGTATTATCTTTTGGCACTGAGTCTACAGGGGTGAAGATTCCAATGTTGCGAAGGAAAAAGACAACAACAACAACAACAAAACGCTTGATACAATGCTTAGATCAATGTTATGATAGCAACTCTTTCCCTCCTTTTTTATTTGATTGCCTGTATAAAGAAAAAACGACGAGAACAAAGTTGTGTTCTCCATTCTCCATTGTATTGATGGCACCTCAGTATTATAGTATCGACTTACTTCATCCTTACTATAATTATCGACACCCCTGTTAGATCTCTACGCATATCTCACTCTGGCTCTCTTGTAATTCCAAACATCGCTGCATCTTGGGACACACGAGCTATTTTCCTACGCCTGTCCCACCCTATGGAATAACATAGCTTCAGTTTATGTAAAAAAATGTTCTTCATTAGATTCCTATAGAGCGGTTTTAAAGTCTATTTATTTAATGTCTGCTGTTGATTGCTCTATTGTTTGTATTTGCAATTTTCCTAACTTCATAACCTCTTCTCTTATTCTATTTGCGCCTAGAGCACTCCACGGAGTGGAACATTACAAATCATATGAATAATCATTATCATTATTATCATGCATAATGAAAAGTAGGCCTATATATATATATATATATATACACTCAACAAAAAAAGTAAGTTCCCCCTGGCATTTTTGGATATATCTTAAAAAGTATTCAACCGATTTTCATAATTCAAACGGAAATGGAGAAGGAATTTTATTACTCATAACATGAGTGGCAAATCATTGCCACCAGATATCATTATTGGTGTGAAAAAATGCATTTTATGTGAAAATGCACGGAAACAAAAGTTGCACTTTAGTGATTTGCAATGACTTTTACACAAATAATCAAACAATCACTCATGATTCTGAACATTTAAGCATGGTTTATTGCAAATTTCTCTATCTCTCTCTTTTCATGAGCATACAGTGAAGTATTTGATAATTATGTCCACCATCCGCTTCAATGATCAGCCGGCGTCTCTTCCTCATACTGTTAACTAAAGTTTGTACTTGGCGCTGCTCAATGTTGGCCCATGCTCTCTGTAAGATGCGCTGAAATTCTTGCAGTGAAGTGTCATCTTTCACCTTCTTGCTCGCTTTCCGCTTAATGATATCCCAAAGATTCTCTACTGGAATTACAGGCGGGGGATCTTGCAGGCCACTCCATACGTTCGATGCCATTTCCCTCAACAAACCGATCTACAACTTGAGCGCATGATGCAAAATGGCCATAGGCACATTAATGTGATCAACCCAAATTGGAATTACAAATCACATGGCTTCTACCAACATTTTCGTATTGAAAAGGCCTATTGCTTAAAAAGTATGCATAACATCTGTTTAATAGGTAAGCACATTGTACCTGAAGAAATTCCTGAGAATTACACAATCTAAAAAGGTGATTTGCTAACTTACATAGGAAATGTATGCAATAGGCTTCATATAGCCTGAAGTGCAACTTTTTTTCCCATGCATTTTGATATAAAATGCGTTTTTTAACACCAATAATGATATCTGGTGGCAATGATATGCCATTCATGTTATGAGCAATGAAATTCCCGTTTGAATTCCCATTCCCGTTTGAATTATGAAAATTCGTAAAATACTTTTTGAGATATATCCAAAAATGTTAGGGGGGAAGTTTCTTTTTTTTTTGCTGAGTGTATATACATATATATATATATATATATATGCATATATTCTTGCGGGATAGGGATTGCCTTCCAGCTGCATTACCAAACGAGACGAAAGTAACCTACTATATATCTTCGATATTACCATTTCTAGTTTTAAGATAGCGAACACGTTTCTCGTTATTGTTCCGTGTTATCCGTTTACAAACGAATCTGTGGGTGTCGTTACGCAAAGAAAAGAACACATACACACACAAACGCAAAGAAATACAACGAAAACCCTTTGTCGTTTGAAATCAGATTTTATTGGCTGCAGTCAGCAAAACGCTTATATGAGCCATCAGCACTTCCTTCATTTCAAGAATCGGCGATAACCCATCTAATAAGGACGATACCCTATCAAATAATATTATCTGTCATGGACCATCCTTCCCTGTAAAGTACGTTGGCATCGCTCTCGCATTTCTATCACACGTCCGGCTTCGGTCGTATCAGCAAGCTGCCAAACAAAACAGAACACAGCAATTTTAAAAGAATAGTAATAATATTAAGACTAGGACCAATTTCTCTCTGCCTTGACTGTTTCCATGCCTTATCATTAGGCACTCTTGTATTTCTGGTTGACAATCAATTGACTATCTCGAGCAATCCCTGGACCCTGACTGAAAACATTATGTCTGTTGTGCCCCAGTTGTACATACATTCTTCACTTTACATTCAATGTATATCGCAGTTTTGTACAATGCGTTGTAATTCATTATGTGCTCTAAGATGCATTTTACTAAGAGCACTCGATGAGACGAAGGATGGAACAACTGTTCACGGGACAATTGGTACAAATGAAAAAAAAAAAGATGAAGAAGGAGCTGCTGAGATCATGTCCAGGGAAAGTTTTGAATTCTGCATAATAGTTTTACATGTATTTGGAAAGTTTTGAATTCTGCATAGTTTTATTTGGAAAGTTTTGAATTCTGCATAGATTTATTTGCTTTGTTACACTCTTTTCCCAAAAAACTGTCTATCCGCAGGCCGGACCCGCCCCCCTCAGTCCTGTCCTACCAACAACGACCTGACATACCAGCGCCGCATGTCCCCCTGCCACTCGTTCGCCTGTGAGGACGTGAGGAACGAACCGCCATCCGGCTCGTGGCCATGCGTGCGCATGTGGGTCAGCGGGTGGGCGTGTCCTCGCGGCCACGCCCTCCTCGATGGGTACTCCGACGTGTGCGTGGAGAGGAATGTGTGCGCGCTGAGAGAGACGAGTTGTGTCTACCAGAATGAGGTCATGCAGGTAAGTCGATGTGCTCATTATAGTCATGATGCAGAAAATTGTCACCATGGCGATAGAGATTGAGGTGAAAATAATACTGATGAGGTGAGATTGGGGTGATACATGTAGATTGCGTCGTTTCATGGAAGGAAATACATCAAATATATAAACCGTATTCTTTATTAACTTGAACTTGCAAATTGAAGACTTCATTTAGAATTTGAAAAATATGAATGAGATGGATAGTTTCTAGCTATGTTTTTTTTTTCTTATGGGACTTTGTCTCTCGCAAACTGTGTGCAAGCTATTAACCAGCATCTCCCAACAACAACAACAATAAAAAAGAAGATTTAGTCTAATGCATTAGGTTCGAGGCGTAAAAAACGACTTAATTAGTGCAGAACCTTGAAATTAGATAACCAACACAGTGCTCTAACCATTGTTCTGTGACAATGAAGCCAAAAATTTTCGAGAGCAGGCTCTTTGACTATAATGAACTTTACTGGTCTGTCTGCCATATGGGAATTTCGTTGATATGAATGTTTCCGATATCATTGAGTCCTATATAAGGAAATACGCAATGTAAAACAATGGATGGGTAATATGTGTCGCGCACTTCTTGCGAGGAAATGATTAAAAAAGGCATAACCTAGTTGACATTTTTTTTTTTCATATCAGTATTGACTTGGCAATGCCAATCTGTGATCCAACGACATGTTATTATACAACTTTCACAGTGCATAAAACCTCGCGCAGAATAATGGCCCTTTTTTTGATCAACTTTACTTGTAGATAAGTTGGCATTATTGAAACAATAGATATAAATACACCAAGGCAAAATAAAAACAAACAAACAAACAAATGAATCAAGGCAACAAAGGAAAAACTACCAATGTGGATCGACAGAAATAATCCTTCACCCAAATTTGTAACGGAGTAGATAGGAGCGACGGCCCAGTTCCAACTAGGGACGTTATCATGATTTTGGCGTAAACAGCTGCGGGTCTGTTGATATGGAGATGCAGCTTCAATCCGTCCATTTCCGCCGCTCGTGGCAGTGCTAATCGATTACGAATCGGTTTCCATTTCCTTTGCAGCCAGTAAATCAATTTCCTCCCCCCTGGTTACAAGGGTATGTTGGCCTTGCGTCTATAGTCTAGTTATCACTGATCTGTGTGGAGACTGGCTTATCGCTGGCAGGTTTTCGTCATAGTTAAAAGAGATTCAACCAATCGCTGAACAAGTCCTTTACAGGAAAGTCAAACAAGCACACCTCTTTTTGTTATCATTGCTTTACACTTGATAACTCTGACCTTTACTGCTGTAACGGGACACACGTACATGTACTTACCATTAGGTTACTGGTTCAGTTCTCTACAAGACGGAAACTCGTCTTGTTTATGGTTGAAGATACTAATTGTACGTTATAAATTGCACAAGAAGTGTGAAAGCAACACACACACACACACAAAACAAGATTATGTATTTTTTTCATACCTCCATTACAAACGATTATTGCACGTGTCCCGCAGTTTCAATCTCGAAATTATTCTGTTTAGACACTGAACGAAGTTATTTGGTTCTCTCAGAATATTCTCTTCTTCTTTTTTTTTTTTGCCTCCTTACTGTGCATGCAACCACAACATTATACTCAGATGGGATAAATATACTCGTGTTCTCCTTATATTATACAATTATATATCTTTTCTACCTGGTCCTCTGAAGCATCATAATCTTTTTCAACATGTTTTACTATTTTCGTAGGTCAACACAAGCATTCTGGATGGTGACTTAACATGCCGGTGTTTCGCTGACGGAGTGGTACGGTGCCGAAATCCGTTCCCGACAGCTTGAAGGCAAGACACGGCTTCGATTTAATAGGCACGACCAACCACAACCAACTTTTGACCCACGTGCGATAGCGAATCGCTCACATGATGGCGTCACGTGATAGCATCACGTGATAGCAATAAGGACATTGTGATGATGGCGTCGTCGAGTCGCATATTGGCGCGCGGTGTGGACAGCACTGAAGCTAGTGTTTGCTTGCTTGTTCATGCCCCGAGAGAACCCGTTGTTCTGTAGGCAGTCTCGACGCATTATGCTGACTGAAGTATGATGCGGAAATCGACTGAACCTCGGAAGCTGAGCATGAGCTCTGTCCCGTTCAATACCACCACAGTACCTGCTGCTGCTGCTGCCCCCTTTGAAGAGAAGAGACAGTAAGAAAGGAAAAGAAAAAACTGTTGACGCTCAGACGTGACGAGTTCATGAATATCACCTGTCAGTGCGGTGCAACATCATTATGCTTTTTACTTGAAATTGCACAAAACCAATATCAGGGGGTAGAGATCTTGTTAAATTTCAGAAACTTTCTCCCGTATCCGTTTTATGTTGCTAATATTATCACGTTGTAACGTTTAAAGAACTTATTATATTCACTATAATGTAAATACGATATATACATTTTTGCCTGTTTATAACTTACTTGCTCTTTTGAAACTGTGTGGGTGTGGGTGTGTGTGTAGGTGAGTATATTGAATATACTTGCATATATAAAATCCTTGTAGTTTGTGAGAAGAGAATTATCAGGCAAAGTATTTTGTTAAAATGGCAGCTGAAACTGTTTTTTTTTTATTGTGTTCCAATACTTTTTCAATATTCAATATAAATATCTCATATCGAATGGATTTTTCATTTTGATAGAGAACAAAGTACGTGTGGAGACTTGAACAGTTACATTTGTAATTCGAACAAGTATAGATATATATTCAATTACTACAGTAACTTTTATTTTGTAAATTGCATAAAGTGCTGTAATAACATTTAAAATGATATGAGTTTTATCATTATCCAAGTCAATATTTTGTTCTCGTTTAATAAAGAACTAGATTCGAATTGTTGTGCACATTAGATATTCATTATTCGCCTTGAGACCATGGTTAAACACAAGCTAATGGCGAGAGTATATATATATATATATATATATATATATATATATATATACTCACTCACGTGCGTGTGTGCGTATTTGGGTGTCCTTTAATACATACTAGTAGTTTTACCTTGTCAGCCATATTGTAACGATACGAGCGACAAAGGTGTATACCGCAGATTAGTGTGTCAAGGGTGGGTGTGTGTGTACATTAATTTGTGTCATAGAAGATGCAGCTGCATGTAGCTGTACATGAAATTGTATGCTTATATAATATGTATATATAACATGTATATTATATATATATATATATATATATATATATATATATATATATATACATACATATTTGAATTTTCCACGTGTTGAACTTCGAATGTTATTATATAAAAGAGAAGAAAGAGTCTCGAATGCGCCATTTGTAGTTCCAACAAGAAGGTTTTTGATTTAAAAAAAAAAAACCTTCTTGTGTGGAAATACACGCTGAAAGGCGCGTATATAAAAACTAAAACTCAAGTAATAACATGAACTGCAAATCGATGCAGGATGTTTAACATAATGCAATAATTTTGACACCTGCACTGTTTTAGTTAATTACGCCGAACACTCTCCTAAGCTAAGTCCGTGTTATCGTTTGCCAATTTATCACTCCAGATCTACGAAGGTTGCGCACATAGCTTTAATCAAATGTTGCTGGAGAGGCACAAGAGTAGCGATGGGTGGAGCTCTCCGAATCGGCTCTTGATTGGTTCAGTTATGACACTTCAGAATTCATCAACGTGGGAGACAAAATCTCAATCCCTCCCCCCCTCCCTCTCTCTCTCTCTCTCCAACACACACACACACACACGTACTCATGCACGTACACACGCACGCACGCACACACACATATAGAGGTCCTACACACACACTCACTCTCTCTCACACACACAATTGTTTAATATATAGTTGTATGTATGTACATATACATTGTATAAATATGATATATTTGACTGCAGTCAATCGTAATCTGGCAGGTGCCTGCGATGTCATGCCTCTATGGCAAGCCGGTTTGCGTATGGCACATTATTCTCTGCAACGAGTTCTCATTTCGGCTCATCTCATTAATGAGTGTTTATCGACTGATAGGCATTTTCTAAAAGTCATTGTGATAAGAATCATCTCTCTGAGCGTTGCCCGAAGTGTAATCATCCGACGTACTGAACACGGCTCCTTTCAATAGCATCCCTTCAGTTGATTGGTAAGTAGAGCCGTTGGTGACAGTAATTTGACAATCCTCGATTTTCGACGAGGCATTTTTCCCCCTCTTATTAGTTTCTCTTGTTCTACATGAATTGTCGTTGTGGTACTGACAAAATAATGACAATAATGAAGCGCATGTATTTTCTTCAAAAGAATGTGAGTAAGTTGATCACTTTCATCATCATCATCATCATCATCATCACCAAATTATAATTGCTTCTGTGAAGACACGATCGCCTTCATTATCTTTCCCGTTTGAAGCTACAGCACACAGTTGTCGTCTTATAGGGTGCATCAAGCTCAAGCATGCCATTGTCTGCGAGATACTGCAGTTCTCACGTGGTTATCACATGGTACACTTGGTTCCAGTAAGAAGTGGGTAAACGAATGGAAAAAAAAATCTAAATAGACACTGTTATTTAACTACGGATTGTTCCCTATCGTTACAAATAAATTTCACATCACAGCAACTTTGACGCACAATTTTTAACATATCGAATTAGCTGTTGTTAGTCATGGGATGATCAGATATGTTTCCAACTTAAAAAAATAATGGCTCTGCATGCCAATGACAGATATAGGTTCAACTTACTGCAATACCTGCCAGCGCTGTTCTGACACAATTATCAATGAGGTTTCCAAATATGGAACCTAAAACTTAAGCAGCGAGTGATTTTCATAATTATATCATAAAGACTTGCCAAGGATTTCACGGTGGTGACAAAAAAAAAAAGCACATATCATCTGTTCACCGACTGAATTCATATAACAAACGTGTATAGCTGTGTGAGGCGGTGTGACAGCCCACGTACGAAGTATGGAAAGCATCAATATGATATATAGAAAAATGTTGGATTTCTCTGTGTTTAGGAAAGTATTTTTAATGAAATTGACTTTTGCCTTAAATAAGCTTTTAGCTGAAAATTCCAGTTGGTACTAAATTTTGTAAGCTCCGTTGCGGAAGTCGTAGAATGATATTGACCACATAAATAGTACATGTTGATATTATTATGTTGAATAACATGATATGATATCATTTTAATATGATGAAATATAATATACTATTCTGTCATAAATGGGACATGTGATTGATTAGAATATATACATGTTTTTATTTTTTCCTTGCTAAAAGTCTTATGGGATGACAAAATTGGAAACGAAATCGTTTAGATTTTCATGTCCAACTTGATTTTTCTTTTCGTCTTCTCCTGAATATTTACTGAAACTCTCCTTGCTCTCGAATTGGTAATGATGATGATAACATGGGTATATTCTATCTAGGGTACTGTATATCCTCTTCAGTGTTAGCACTGCTCTACTAAAGGGACCTACTATATTGTTATCCTTAGTTCGGCATTGGTACCAAATTGGAAATGTAAATACAATTAGAACACAGTGTCAACTAATGCTACAGGCATAATAACATCATGTACATATCATTGTGCACTATCCCGGAGAGGCAGCTACGGGTGAGCAACAAGCGATTACCGTGAACACACACAAAAAAAGGAAAAGACTCAAACTCACGTTTTCTCTTCATCTACGTCGAAGCTTTGCAAATTGGCAAATTATGAAATAATAAATTTCATTTGTGTGTGTGTGTGTGTGCGGTACCACTTTGCAGCATGCATACATGTCGAATGCAAATTAAAGGGACTACGCAATGCAAATACATATTGACTTGTATTGATTTGTAATACCCCGATCATCACTAATGTGGCTAAAAGAAAATCTAAATATGTGTAATGATATTTTTGCAATAATTTTCCTATTTTTTCAGATTAGGGAAACTTTAATGGGATTTTTAAAAACACATTGGAATGCATCTTAACCTAGACTAAGCACAACTGGAATGTTTCTCTTGCGATGTCTTTCGTTAATCACACTATAGGACATGGAAACTTGCAAATTATGCTCAGTCAAGTTGTTCAAGTTCAAGTTGATTTTATTTCATCTCTAACAAATTAGGGAAACAATGAAATGTTCGCGTATACAAATAATATTACGAAATCAGTACAACAATGTGATGAACATAATAACATGTAATAAAGACACAGGTAAATAATTAACAGAGATACAAACAAATGCTATATTATTATGGCAAACTCAGAAACAAAATTGTTGGAAATGGAGTCTATCTCTATCACTGTCTATTGAACGGTGCATTCCCATGACTTTTGCTACTCATGTAAGTACTCAAGCAATAATTGACAGATGATTTCATTGACAGAATCTATGGTTTGGAAGGTCTTTTATGGTCGTGTCAAAGTAATCGTCAACTTCTGTTAAAAACATAATGTTGGACAGGGAAAATGAATGAATGAAATCTGAAGAAAAAGAAAGAAAAGATATGATAGAAATATAATATGGCCAGTGTTTTGAGATATTTAGAGTATTATGAATCACCACAAGTCAACATGCGAGTGCATTGCATAATGTCCTCTCTATCTCTGACTTTTCCAGGAATTTGTATATGCATTTCGTCTTGAAAAACTTTCTTTACTTAAAGATGCTCTTCGTGTGTTGGATGCATGGCGGATGTGACAGAGGCAGGTTCGTTATAGCCTCAACTTGTCACCAGATAACATTGCATGCATGCATGGATGTGTGTGTGTGTGTGTGTGTGTGTGTGTGTGTGTGTGTGTGTGTGTGTTGGTGTGTGTTTTGGATGTGTGCGTATATGTTCTGCGTATGTATAACATAAATGGTGAGACAGACTGACATAGATAGGGAGATAGATTCTGGAGTGCAAACATTCGTGACGAGATGAGATTATGGTATTCATAAGTCATTTATATTGGAGAGAATGGCCATGGGCCACTTTCCACTTACACTTTCATAATCATATGCAGCACAATTTTGTACATCCTTTGATCGATACCACTGATAAATTATCTGTTAACTGTCGTATAACCCAACTATGGTATAATTTAAAACTGTGAGGATTACTGACATTTGGAAGCAGTGGATTAATTTTCACGACTGTCGAGGGTCTGTCGACAGTGATGACGAATACTTTGCCTTGTGAATTTGATTTTCGTAATTGATGTTCATTTTTATATCATGATACCATCTTGTGACAGAAATGTGCTTTGCACGTCCGACATCCATTATAGGTCATTTTAACAAGCTTGGTTTAGAACTCACATGCATTGTAGATCAAGTATCCTGCTCCGAAGGGAGGTACAGTGCATAGTTAATTTAATTAAATTCAGTCACTTTCGAGTTCACGATGTATGTGTAAGCACCAAATCTATTTCCTTAAAGGGATCGTATAGTTTTGGTTGAGACCTAACTTCAGGTTTCTAACATTTTTGGAAAGATAATGAGAAACCTCTTATAAAATATGAAAGAGCATGTAATTCCAAGAGGAATTCAACGTTTATTTGATGAAAATTGGTTTTGAAATGGCCGAGATATCCAAACAGAGCAATCATAATAAAAGGTGGGACCCACCTTCTATTCCGATCGCTTTGTTTTACTTTGTTTTTGAATGTCTCTGCCATTCTAAAACCGATTTTCATCAAATAAACTTTAAATATACCTCTTAGAATGGTATGCTCTGTACTATTTCATACGTGATTTCTTGGTATCTCGCAAAAAGTTAGAAGCCCAATCCCCATTTCCACCAATACTATACAATCCCTTTAACCTTTTGACACATTTGGTGTGAAAAAAGCCAGAATTTGATACCAATTGTTTTCAGACATTGATGTTTAATGCAGTGCGTCCTGCATCACATTGCGACTCCATAAGAAAGTCAGAAAGCTTCAAGTTGTTACTTAGTCCCGCCTGTACAACTACATGTCGATTCGCATACCACACGAGCGAGAAATAATAATGGCCTAGGAGAGTCAGAATGTTACAGCCTTTCTCCTATTTCTGTTATTTGCCAACATCTTGTCGGCTAGAACATTCATATTAATATGTAGAAATGACATCACGCTTCTTGACGCAATATACAGAGGATGATGATGCTGATACCAGATGATGCTTTACTGGCGACAGTGACAGACATCTCGGTTTCATTCACTCTTCTATCAAAATATCACGCCTTGTTTTCAAAACAAGAACATTACATCAAAACCGTCTCAAGGAACCATGCATACGATTCAAAAGCACAACGATTCTTTGTTTGCCAATTTGTGGCATTCAATAAGCGCGACACTTTGTTAGAAACCAACAGAGTAACCCGTGGGCTTATTCGTTCCCACTTCAATTAACCATTATCTTATTCATGAAAGAAACATTTCGTGCCATTCTCGCTCTGCATCCATTAGAATATTGAAAACAGCGCTTTATAACAATAGGGACAATGCTCAAGGTTACGCGAGTGGCATCAATCGGATTTGGAATCAGCACCCTCGAATTGACAAGAAACCATCAAAAAACATTGTATATATCAAACTAGAGAGGGGCCGTCAAAGGCGGCAGACCCACGCCTAAGTACAAAGTCGGGGTAAACATAATGTGCATTCGGTCATCTACCAGAATTCGGCCACTTAATTGCCAGTGTGCTTTATCACCAGCCAGTGAGTTCTACCAAAGATCGTACACTGAAGTGTACGATCTTTGGTTCTACAGTCACATCACACGCAAATCACATAATTACACATACGGTATTAACACTCATTCACGTACAGGAAAGTCCTTAAGTTTCCTCCAAAAATCCATCGAAAATCCCAAATTCCACCGTCAAAAGTGCAGAATCGGAACTTTTCCAAGCGCGCGCGAATTAAGTCCAGTTTTAAGAGTATTGTCTACGCGACGGGTCGCGGAAAAAGCGCTAAAAATCGAGAAATACGCCGTTTTCTTGCGGGATATTTTGATTATAGCAAGCCGAGAGTGTGATGATATCAAAGGTCGTATGAGTGTACGATCTTTGATGGTATCCACAAAAGCAAAAAAGAAAAACAAAATTTACGTACCCCCTAGGCAATTACCCCTATGATTAGTGTCTACGGGAATTATTCAATGCAAGGGTTGAATGCAAATGTCTACTGCACCAGTATTCGGCCACCAACGAGCGCCGCAACGTCCCCGGTGCAATTTTGCACCAACAGTGTAGAGCGCGATGCATTTTCAGCGGCCTTGCACACGCATTGACATTGAGCACGCATATCGTGCAGTGTGACTGCGACCGAGCAAAATGCTCCTCCAACGAAAAAAACAATCAATGTTAATTTGAAAAATCATCAAATATCAAAGGTCGTATGAGTGTACGATCTTTGATGGTATCCACAAAAGCAAAAAAGAAAAACAAAATTTACGTACCCCCTAGGCAATTACCCCTATGATTAGTGTCTACGGGAATTATTCAATGCAAGGGTTGAATGCAATGTCTACTGCACCAGTATTCGGCCACCAACGAGCGCCGCAACGTCCCCAGTGCAATTTTGCACCAACAGTGTAGAGCGCGATGCATTTTCAGCGGCCTTGCACACGCATTGACATTGAGCACGCATATCGTGCAGTGTGACTGCGACCGAGCAAAATGCTCCTCCAACGAAAAAAACAATCAATGTTAATTTGAAAAATCATCAAAATACGGGCCAGTTTGTGATGACGGAGAACGAACTTTCATAAATCTAGAAGGACATAGTCCCTCAAATAGGCCTAAACGTAAATTTCGGAATTCTTACGAACATTTGAACAGCGAAGTCGGATCGTTGGGGAGTTTATGTCTTCGTATGGTAGCGGAAAATCGCAAAGTGAGAAACGGGAAATTTTCGGAATGGTCACTATACCATGGGGTCAAAACTTCAAGGTCACACAGAATTTGCAAGGGTCAACCGATTATCACCAAAATCTAATCGATTCTTTCCTGTCATTATCCAAACATTCCCTGAACATTTCGTGCAAATCCGTTTACCCGTTCTCTTGTTATCTTGTACACAAACAAACAAACAAACAAACAAACAAACAAACAAACAAACAAACAAACAAACAAACAAACAAACAAAACAAACAAACAAACAAACAAACAAACAAACAAACATACGGAACCCTTTACATAACCCCCTGCCGATTTTCATCGGCGTGGGTAAAAACAAGGTTGGGTGCCTTCTAGCCTGGACTACAGTACTCTGTCAGTTGTCCCTTCATAAAACGCTTCTATACATGCGATCTCAATACGACTTGCACATCGCATGTGGACTGGAACTTGAAATCAAAGGCTTGAATTCATCACAGCACAAATTGATTGACAAGACTGTCGACTGTCTAAACATCTTTATGCCACGAGAGGAAAGGGGGACAAAAGGTTGAGGGGATATGCCGTGACAATCAATGTACGTAATTTCGTAAAGAAAAGCTGCACGAAGAGATATATTTCTTCTCATTAACATTATTTTGTTCGAGTGTGGAAAGTATTGCAGTCTTCCATCAAAATCGTTTTCATGTATTTCTGCTTGACTGGGGCAGCTGACATGTGAATATAAGAGGGATCTCATAATTGTAGCATATCACCTTATCGTTTACAGTATCCAACAAGATATCAAAACCTCAACTCCCATCGTTTGAGTGACATTTCCTATTTTGTTGTTGTTTCTAAAGATTATATTTGCTTCGAATCCATCACACCGTCCTTTGTTTAAAAAATTTAATATGATAATGATAATGATAATTATGAGAGTAATTACATAATGATAATTATGAGAGTAATTACATGTATGATGATGATGAAATTTATCAATAATGCATAAAAGCAATGTGTATAACACAGAGAGAGAGAGAGAGAGAGAGAGAGAGGGAACTAGATATAGTATAAGAGATGAAAAAAAAAAGACTGGTCCATGTCATTGCCTGTTAAATGGTACCTTGTCGGTATTGTGCAAAATAATTGGGGATTTCAGCATCACAAGGGAACGGTCACGTACTCGGTATGGGTGTACTCCGAAGGACAGTATGTTATGGATAATTGCACAACATTTGCCATTAACAGATACGTGTACGATCTCATCTATTCATTTTCCGACCGCTTGTGTAGTCAATTTTTCAAGGTAAACACAATGAGTAAATCTTGCAAATGGAAGTTATCACGCCAGTTGATTGTTCTTCATTTAAAAATAAAACCTTGAAGCTTATGGCTATGTGGCTGTTATTCATGGCTTCCGTTTCATAGTAAACCTAGGAAACGCTTTCATTGAGCTATTTAATCCTGTTTTTAGGTTGACAACAAAATGAACTATAAACAACAAAACATATAAAATGTATATTTCATTTTGGTTAGTTGTTTGGTATTTCATAGTATTGTTAGCAGGGGGCGGGTCCAGGAATCCGTAAAGACCTTAAGGGGAGGCGTCTTTGCAAACTTAAAGGGGGGGGGGGGGGGGCGCACGCACCCCCTCCCCATTTTTGTCTTTTTATTTCTTTTGTTTAAACCAAAAATAAAGAGGGGCGCGCGCCCGGTGCGCCATTCTGGATCCCCGCCACTGCTTATCCAAGTTTTTAGGTTTCCGGAGAAACAAGAGCCATATCTTTGTTCAATTCAATTCGATTACTTTATTTCCATCGAACAAAAGACGATAAATAAAGAAGCAAAGAAGTGCAAGTTCTAAAGTCTAGTACAGAATATAATTGTTATTATGTACGAATGAATGTGTACAGTTTGAGAAAAACAATGCATACTTTGCAAGAATGACATTAGGAAGTAAATAAAGCGATTTGTTTTCTTCATGACAACTGAAACGCAAGGAAGCTCACAGGGTTTTTCATCCGTTATGCTAGAGCATGATATTTTGCAAAATAACATGCAAAATGTACTAACCGAGTAAGATAATGCTTCCCGCATACTACCAGCGTGTTAAAAAGTTACTACCAACTATTTAACTAATCTCAGTTACTCAGCATATCTAAAAGCCGTGTCACACCTTTCCAGGCAAGCATTGCGTGCGATTTGCGAAGAACAATTTTTACTGCCCGGAGGTCCCCGCAGATGACCCGAACATGACAGTACCTTGCACGTATCTCACCCGTAGTCGCCCAGAGGTGCGCAAACAAATCCTTTTTACCCGCAACCATGTTTAGGCCCTGTCACACCTTTCCGGGCAAGCTACGCGGGCTTGTTGCGTGTGGGGGATTTTCCAGCATACCGGACAATTTCTGAGGGCGGACAAGGATTTGCGCTAGTTTTGCATGTGTCTTACTTGCTGGACGCGTTCTACTTAAGTTCTACTTGCGGGTATTCTGTGTGACCTGCGTGCCAGGCACGTGGGTGCTGACAACTCAGTAAAGGAATTCCTCTGAAGGAATAGCAGAAGTCCCACAGAATGTCATTATTTTGGCCGCATACGGGGACTGCGAAGTACCTGCGTGGCATTGAGTTGCCTGCGAGGTGCTGCCGCTAAAGGCCTCCTACTGGCGTTCTGCGTGGACCTCTGTGCGCAATCCCCGCGACTCACCCGGAAAAAGTTTTGGTCATGCTCAAAACTTGGCTGCGGGTAAATCGCACTTGCGTGCACACCTCCGGGCAACTACGGCGAGATACGCTCTAGGTACTGTCAGGTGCGGACCAACTGCGGAGAGTCCGGGTAGCAAATTTGTTTCCCCGCAAGCAACCTGTAAAACTTCCTCAGATACGGTATGACAAGGCCCTGAGCATGCTCAAAACTTGTTCCGAGTGAGTCGCGGGGGTTCGCCCGCATAGGTACACGCAGAACACCAGTAGGAGACCATTACCGGCAGCACGTCGCAGGCAACTCAAACGCAGGTACTTCTACCCGTAAGTCTCTCGTAACAGAAAGCGGATCGGTTTCAAAGCTCTCAAGCAGGTCACACGGAATACACGCAAGTAGAAGGTAAGTAGCACTCGTCTAGCAGGTAAGACACAAGTGCGAAACTCGCAAAACATTCTTGTCTGCCCGCAGAAAATTCTCCTGTGTGCTGGAAAATCCCTACTCTCAACAAGCCCGCGTAGCTTGCCCGGAAAGGTGTGACACGGCCTTTAGGATGGAACTCATCTGTGACCAATGTCTTCTCCATATGTATAATCCAATTTGTGAAAACAGAACAGTTTGCAGGGTACACTATTTTTAAGGGTATTGTAGGGGAATTGCTTGTTTACAAAAATATCCCCTCCCCCAAATTCCTCTGTTTATACACTTGTAATATCAGATGACTAGATATTGATTTATTGAATCATTCCTGGACTGATTAACTTGGGGTATGCATTTTATGACCTTCCAGAACTCAGTAACTTGAGCCATCTTCTTTGCCATTTTGATAAGCTACTACTGCACGAGAGATCACTAAACTTCCTTAATTTGTAATCTTAAAAGAATGAATAGTTTGAACTTCACTGAACTATGAAATTGCTCCATAAATGCATGTCTTGTGATTACTCATCACACATGAAAGATCGCCAATTTGTTTTCCCAAAAATGGATAACGTGAATTGTTTTCTTTGACATTTAGGCAATTATTACTGCATGTGAAATTACAAAATTTCCTTTACTTGCATTTTCAAAGAAACAAACAAAATTGAACTGAATTGAATTATCAAATCATTTTATTAATGATCATCGTGCCATGACGCAATAACAGATTATAGCAATTATTTTCCCAAAACTGAGCAACGAAAGCCTAGACTATTTAATTGCCATTGAGGCAACCGCTTTATGGGAAAATGTCGTTCCCAAACCTAATTCTCATTCCTTTTGTGGCTACCAGCTGAATGAGTATTGAATATTGACTGATGAGATGATGAGTTCGACTTCACTAGATGGTTCTACAAAAGATGCTATTAAGGAACAATTTGAAGTGGAATTGCCAAAGTATAAAATATTTTGTATAAAACATTTTATATCTCTTAACTTTTAGCCCAATGTGCTCTTCCATGGGAAGTCTGGAGATAACCTAGTTTGACTATTAGTGACCCCACATAGGGGTATTCCTTCCATCACATAGATAAAAGAGGAGCAAGCTGGTGAAAAGGGACAACTTCATAGCCTCATTGCTGGTTATAGCTAGCACAATTAGAGGCAGCAGCATCGATTGCCCACGAAAATATCTCCCAAGTAATTGTGTGGGTGTTTTTTTTTTCTTGCTGCTTTATTTGATCTTTAACCTGCCGATCTCAATGCTATCTCCACAATTTTCAAACCATGCGGAGGTTGTGTATTCCCCCGTATTCACTTTTGGGTTAAGCAAAGCAAGGACAACATTAGCGTCAAAAGAAGGGTCTGCCTGGAAATCTTAAAAGGGTACTTGTGAATTTTAATTCAATTGATCAGTAAAAGAAGATTCAGAAACACAGTGTGGCGTCTTCAAAATTTCACCGCTGAAATTGATTTGTATTTTTTTGCGCAGACCTTTGAGCATATTCCGGGTACACTCATAAAAAAACCAAACAACTCATTCCTCTCATTCAACAAAGGAAAATATTTTGTGAGAAGGCAAGGTTATTTGGGATAATTGAACTAGAATTCTCTTTCAAAGAGATTCAAAGGTAGAAAATGGAGAAAAAAATGATCGAGGGATGGTAAGCAAACAAGGCTTGCTTTTAGCATAACAGTTGTACATCTATAATATGATTCATGAAATACAAGTCAAGATAGATTTGCCAAGAATGGATAAATGAAAACCTTTTTATAAAGATAAGAACGAGCCCCTTTCGAGACCTCTCAAGGAGGCTGTTGATAATTGTTCGTAAATTGAGATCAAAATTAACTCCAGAAGTTTGAATAGATGCATGCGTTATGTCTCGAACCAATCAATTTAATATTTTTTTTTCATCGCCACTTATCTAAAAGAATTATTTTCCGCAATACTTTTCTTCAAGAGAATGAATAAGGCACGCTGAGTTTATAGGAAGGCGATTGGTTCAATACACGGTATGAAAAAACAAAAAGGTAATGAAAACGTCAATCGTCAAAACGTCAATCACATACATAATCGCATCTCCAACAATTATTACCCCTCTAAAATTTCTAACAAAACAATCCATAATCGTTAGTTTCCCTGAAACTGATTGATTCATGATCGATTGTTAAAACAATCGATCGATTATGTAATCTATCACGACAGTAACTTCCAATATTTGACAAATTTTCACCCGTTTTCTTACTAATACACTAATCTACCAATTCTTCATTGGTTACAATATATATACTATACATTAATCATGACGATAACTGGTCGAAATCCAAATTACTGTTTGAGTTGTACAAAGAGAAGTATGACGAGACCTACATATGAAGCAAACTTGTTGGCTGTAAGGCCCGAATAATCAGTGTTTGTGAGTGAAAAACGAAGATCGGATAAGAAATTCTATGATTCATAATTTATCAAACACACACACACAAAAAAAAAAAACCGTAAGAGCAGGACTAAAATAAAGAGGTTCTTCGGGTTGAAAGAATATTATTAATTATCATTATCATCATTGTCATAATTATCATAGTGACTAATAATTTTTTTTTTAATCTTTATAAAATTTCATGTAGGCCTATTACTGGTACCCTGATTGGTATTATGGATACTCGGTATCCGCCTTAATCTATGCGATGAACAACCGCTTTCTTACAGCACTGTTCAAGTCTAGCGGAACCAAGATGTTTGTATCTGTGCTACAAAAGACTGCCCGTCTTTCACTGCTTCTATGCGTCCACTGCATCGCAACCTCTAACTGGACGACCACCGAGGTCCATTCTTCAACAGAAGCACAGTTGCCGTCACCGACCTCGACATCCTTTTCGTCGAGCGTGTCGTCAACGACTGGCAGTGTCAGAAAGACGCCGATCTACATCGGGGCTTTCTTCCCCTTTGAGGGAGAGGAGGCGTTTGCTGATTTACCCGATACGGTACAAACGGCCATCGATCACGTGAACGAATTGCCCGGATTTCTCGACAACTATCAACTGCGCATGCGCTGGAATTGGACCAACGTGAGTCTCTATGAATTAAACACACACACACACACACACACACACTCTCTCTCTCTCTCCCTCTCTCTCTCTCTCTCTCTGTCCGTCTTACTCTTGTCATATGTAAACATCCATAATACACTAATTTATTATAACACACACAATCACTACCATGTTTTATTGCTTGCTTTTCTAACAATTTGTTTGAATCACAATCATAGATATGTGGAATTGATTTTCTTTTTTTTTATGTTTTTTACAAACTCGTCATCTAATTTATGCACTAAGAGGGGTTTATATTCATGATACTCTTGGTCACTTCGAGAAAACGTATCGTCTTCATGTCGTCATATATTTAATTCAAGAGACTGACACCCAAACAGAAAATCCTCATTTCATGTGAAATGTTTCAATGCACAATCGAGCTTTAAGATCATGATATACTATCTGACAATAATGTAGAAGCATTAAGTAGGCACATTTGAACGAGATTTGGTTCAAGTTGGCACTTGTGAAATGACCTGAAATGAAATCAAATTGCAGTATGAGGTTTGGCATAAAAGATTATTGAACGGCAATATGTGTATTATAGGAAAAAAAAAATTCCCCGTCACTCCCCTTCCAATTTCATCGATATTTTGTTGCGACGTTTTGTGGCTACAACGATATCTTTCGGAGTGTTATTGAACACAACGTACACAGGAACTTATTTTACTTTTAACAATGATAATGTTTCATATCATATAGAAATGTCTTTGTAAAAAGATGAAATATTATGGTCTTTTTCGTTCCTTCTCTTATTCAGGGGAGCCCCGCTGCTGCTTTACAAATTCTTAATGACTTTGTAACCACTGGGCCGCCGATAGTAATGGTCTGGGGACCATTCTTGTCTGGAGTGGCTACAGTTCTAAACGAGGTGGTGCCCCAATACAATCTTGTGCAGGTAAGATCTCCTGTTATAGCTGACCGATAAAATGCTGCGTCTCCCCAAATTCCTAAATTTAACAAAAATGTGTACGCTTTGCGAGGGTGCACGTTTACGTCAGTTCCCATAGTGTAGGCTCTCTAAGGTGAAAAAAAGAATTTTACGCGCTGTCACTCATCGAGATCACTGATATTGAGTTAATTTCTATAACACTCAAGGTGCGCGTCAGTTTACGTTGATATGTATGTATACGATACTTGTAACATTAGTTTCCTCTACCATGTCTACTCTTCTAAAAATCTCTGATATAAAGATGATTCCCGAATAATGCAGAAGTAAAATGACTGTGTAAGAAATTCCATGAAAGTTAAGATAATTGAAGTTTGTTTGGGGACATAAACTTACGATTACCTATGCAATTGCGAAATGTCACCGATCATGTAGACTTGGAAATGAAAAGTTGAATACATCATGATGAACTGAAACACTGAAAACGCGAAAAGCCAAGGAAAAATATTCTTAGAAATAGTCAGTGCTATCGTCTGCGCGGAGAAAATATATTTTAGACATCAAGAAAATTTTTATTATGCCTTTTCAATATTGACTAAGGGTTAAAGACCGTATAGTTGAAAGATGCTGAAGTCTACTAGTATACTTAGTCTTATTGTGAGTTTGTAAATTTGATTTCAAAATTATGTTACTTGCTGCAGAATTTCTAAGTACCTGCGTTCAAATTCAAGTAATTATGCAGTATAAGACTATATTTGTACAGCTACCCCACCCGTCCCCCGTACCGCTTTGATCGTCTCTTTTAACAATCATGAACTTATATCGTAAATGGACAATGCTGTTGAAATGTAATGACACGAATTTTGAAAAATCAGTTGATGTAAGATAATAAAAACGCTCCTTTCCATTTAGAATAATGACAAAATATGTACAGTTTCCATTCGCAGGGTACATCGATGCATTTCTTTTCAATTCGTATAATTGTCGAACTAAGATATATATATATATATATATATATATATATATATATATATATATGTATATGTTTTTTTCTGAGGGCTGCAATTCCATTCCTCAAAAGTAAACCTGAATGAAACATTTGAGGCCAAAATCAGTGACATGCCGAATGAAAATGAACCATAATGTGTCCGCTCTACTTGCTCAACTTTGACGGCAACCATAATGATTAATGTACATTCTCCAAGTATACCCGCAAATCAAGAAGGTTACTCCTGATAGAGGCTTGCAATTGTGTTAGTAACCCGGAAAAATATTTCGGAGTTAATTTCATACGAGTCAGAATGATTAAAATTTCATGAAATTGGGTCATATTCTTTGTTACGATTGAAAAGAGAACAGCCAGGTAACTGTATATTTCGGTTAATGGCTCTGTTTTTTTGGATCTGGTTTCAAGTGTGGGGTGAGCACACAAAAAAGAAACATCAATATTTTGTTGTTGGCAAGTCAAACGACTGCCCTAAAATATTTTTAGTCCGTCGATCTTTATTTGACTTCCTCCTCTTTTTCACCTTTTTATCGCTTCGTCATTTGCTCTCACTCTTACAGAGTAAAGAGAAAAAAATAATATTCATTCAAAATTTGATCCGTAAATAAGCAATATCTAATTATGTGAGTATAATCAAATGGGTGTATGTGGGTGTGTTTGTATGTTAACATTCTTGTTACGCATGTATTGTTACATCAAGTGCACATATCCTTTTGAAGGTAACAATGGCGTCATCGAGCACACTCAAGGACCGCGCCCACTACCCTCTAACAGTGCAGACGACAGTGGACGAAGACGTTTACAATCCCGCCAGGGTTGCATTTGTCAGAGCCATGGGATGGAAACGTGTCGCTGCTATCTTCGAAGACACGGAATATTTCAGAGAGGTGAGAGAAGCGTACTATGTTTCATGTTGTTTATAAAGGGATGTGTGTGTGTGTGTGTGTGTGTGTGTGTGTGTGTGTGTGTGTGTGTGTGTGTGTGTGTGTGTGTGTGTGTGTGTGTGCTTGCTTCAGAAACGGTTTTTAAAGTTTGATATAGATATGGCATCCATGGTCGCTGATGAAGAATGCGATCACGAACGTGTTTTTTTTTTCTTTAGCAAACGCTTTCCCGTCGAGATGGAGCGTTTAAAACTATTTTGTTGGTTTTTATATCACACACATAAACACACATACACACACACGCGCGCCCCCACACACACATACAATTATCATATACATTATGTCTAAGGTAATTTACTGTCTACGATTATTGTCCTTTGCCATGTTTACTGGACACCCCATTTGCACATGCGCTTATTCAAATATGAATTAATAATGATTATTCAAATTGTGCCGTTGTTCAATTAATCATTATAAGTAATGGACCATAGAAAGTGATTAAATTTACATCAATAGGACAAAATAATTACGTAGACGAATATCAAGAAAGTAGGCCTCCCATAAAAGGAGTTATTTTACTACATGATCTCTATAGTCTATAGTTATTTAACAAAATGACAATGTTCACAGACCCAAAAGGAACTTCTCAGCACAATATGGACAATAGAGACGTGAGATTATTGTTTTATAGGTAAGGTTAGATTTCAAAGAGAGCTGTTATCCGCATTAGAATCATAGCTCATCAGAACTATATGTTCATGCTAACACGACCAAACTAAATGATAGGAAATTCAGCACATGGCAATGCCATTTCTGCATAGAATTACTATGGTCCACTGTATACGCTCTGTCTTGTCTTTACACACAGAGGGATTTAACAACTCGACAACAAACTCTGTGAGAGGGTCGCTCTGAAAGTAATTGTCTTGTCTAACATTAGAAAAGATTCTATCATTGACAATTCAAACGTATCACTGTTACTGATAACTTTTGTGAAAAAGTCTTTTTTAGAGGTTTTCATGAACAGTTTAGTGTGTTTCTCATAAGCAGAGAATAGGGAAGAAAAGACGGATAGAATGATGGTAAACGAAAAAAGTAAGAGACATTGATTTGTATGCTTTGATACCAGTGGCGGATCCAGGAGGAGCGCACAGGGCGCGCCCCTTATTATTGTTTTTTTTTTTTGGTTAAAACAAAAGAAATGAAAAGAAAAAAATGGAGGGGACGAGCGCCCCCTCCCCCCTTTACGAAATTCGTGGATCTGTGCCTGCATACATCAAATATCAATAGAGGGATAAGTCCTTCAGAAAAACACAACACATCGTCAGTCAATGTTCTTAACGTATCAAAGCCAAGATGTTAATTTGTAATGGTTTGAACTAATCTAGGTATAACTCATGCTTACATACAATACCCATGTAAACAAGATGTATTTGGATATCTCTTGTATTCTGTTCATACTTTTCCGACTCTAAAAAGCTTTAACTGAAATCGCACGATAAAAAATCCCGAGTGATGAGACTAGGCGATAGATAACATCACGCAGAAGCTGAACGTACAAGACGGCTGTTATCAAAGGCTATGCCCTCATATCTGCCCTTAGAACACGAAACAGTTGACGTTACTGCTGCATCAGGCCGACATCACCGTACTCGCCACTGAGGCCGTGACTGAGCTCGACAGCGTCGATGTCCAAATCGAGAGCTTGAAGGTAACAAATCAGACGATAAAGCCCGCCATATAGATATATTCTGAAGGATGGAGGAATCACTTCGTCAGTGTTATGACCGTAATACAGATGAGTTTTTTTGAACATTAGTAGAGTAACAATGGCACTATATGAACCAGTATTACATTTTAGTATGGGTCATGAAACCAGGTGGAGAGGGAGAGAGACTGCACCCCCCCCCCCCCCCGCATTTTTGCCATAAAAAAGGGGTCATCCCGACACCCATGAGTTATATTGCCCACGAGCTCGAAACTGAAAGAAGGTCCATGAGTCATACAGCCCATGGGCTCGACAATATACGTAAATGATATATCCTACGAGTCCGACACTAGGCAAACAAGGTCCATTAGTCCGACACCAGGCAAAAAGGTCCACGAGACAGATACAGCGTACATCAAGCCCCGTGATGTAATGAGTATCGGGCTCGTGGGCCTTGTTTACCTATAGTGTCGGACTCGTGGGCTTTATTTGCATAGTGTCGAGTTCGTGGACTGCTGTATGACTCTTGGGTGTCTGACCCGCGACGTGCACCCATTAAAAAATGGTTGCAAAACATTTAAGTCGATAGAAACCTCGATTTTCCTGGGATTCTTCGAAAGATTCCACCTTCCCGGGCCCCCGGCGGCGTTACTCCTGTATCCCACGTTCAACTTGGGTAAAAAAAAACACCATTATTATTATCATTATAATGATGACAATAATACTCATACTACTACTACTACTACTATTTCTACTACTACTACTACTATTGCTATTACTACTACTACTACCAATAATAATAATAATGATAATAATGATAATAATAATAATAATAATAATAATAATAAATAATAATAATATAGATGATAATAATAATAATAATAATAATAAATAATAATAATATCGATGATGATGATAATAATAATGATAATAATAACAACAATAAATTATTATCATCACCATATTAAGAAGCACGAGCTCCGAGCTCTCAGCTGTGATTGATTGTTAGGATACCAAGATACACGCCACGTCTAAATAAACAAATAAATAAATCACAATTTCGAACGTGATTGCAATCAGCTTTAAGCTGCCCTTCAGAGCAATCAGAGAGACCTATAACTTGCGCAGATGCTGCTACGCAGCTTGTGAAACCGTTTGTCCAGTGTCACAGAGCCGATGATTGCAACAGAATGTCATGGAACTGCCCTCGACGAATACCACAATTCTAAAGAACATTCGATGTGGTTCACCTAAGTTCAATTCCAAAATGAAGTTACGTATCCGGCTAACCGCAAAACCATCGTTATATCTAAGCATCCCTTTGGGAAGGAAGAGAGTCCAGATTAGAATATAAAACAAACAATATAAACTATCACTTACATGTGCACGTGCATGGATTCTGAGAGGATGGTAATTGCAGATTGACCGATTTCCTAACCTAAGCTAACATAATCGCGGGGCACAGGACTTGGACATTTTCCAGGTATGTAAACAAACTTCCTTCTTTCAGTTTTTTTGGTTACAGGTCTCTCTCCCCCCCCCCTTCTCTCCTATATTTCTCTTTCAATACAACTATGCCGTATCAGTTCAATTGAATAAGGAGATATCCGGATAATGAAAAGATCAGATGATGTTCGTTATTCCGAAACACACAAATTCCGTTTACCTAGATCTTCGTTATTCCGAAATAGTGTTATTATAAAACAGGGTTCGTTAGTCCAGACTATTGTGGTGTTATTCCGAAGGTTTAGTCCGAATATGAACTCTGAAATAAGGTTCGTTGCTCCAAAGGATCGTTAATCTGAAAATGAATAAGGTTCGTTATCTAAAAAAAAAATCGTTAATCTGAAAATGAGAAAAAAGAAAGAAGAAGAAAGAATTGGAATTATACGAATCTCATCTCGTTTTCGGATTGACGAACCTTCGGAATAAAGAACTGTCAGGTGACTGCAATTAAAATCTCGCGTCCTACTTTGTGGGCGCATCCAATCTTCATTGAGAAGAAAGAACAAAAGGACAATTGTCTGCTTCCCCTTTGCTTTGTGTCGGACGGTCCTGTCGTCACGTGATGTCACGTCGTAACCATGACAACGGGTGGCCGTGACGAGACAAGGATGTTTAAAAAACTGAAGTTCCAAAGAGAGCTGTCACCGAGAGGTCGTTTACCAGTTAAAAAAATGTTTTTCTAGAGACATCGGCAGCAATTAATCCAACATAGTTCCTACACTTGAAATTTAATTAAGTTCAATTCAATATTATGTTCATTTCTAGTTTTCTTTTTTTCGCATGCATACATAGAGCACATGTGGTATAGGTCCATATGTACATAAAATGCATACATGCAAGACACGGCCATAATATAGATACATAGACACACAAGAGTCATACAATACAATGTCAATGTTGATGTCAGAGATACATTATATTAGAGAAAATGATAAACTGTGTACACATTTAAGTCGTGTTGGATATGATGTACTGTACATGTACGCAAGTGTGTTTCGAAATAGATGACTAGAGTTTCAAAAGATATGAGTGAGTGTATCCGTTGTTGTATAAATGAGTGACCGTATAGATCACTCGTTTTTCTTGTTTCTCGCTTAACTATTCCCAGAGACACGATGCCCGAATCATTTTTGCCGGTTTCTTGCCGAACGAGGCTGCGGTTATTTTCTGCAAGGTAAATCAGAAGTGATTCAAAGTAATTTTCACGCGAACTTGAGACACAAGTCACAAAGGATCTACTTGACACTTTCGTTTTCGTAATCACATACCAACTCTTCAAATTGTGTGTGGTCATTTCCCCTCAATCAAAGTCATCATACTGTATTCCCTGCGTTTCATCGCAACGCGCAATGTCTGAATCTACGAATGGTGAGTCAACTAAATCACGCAATAAATCAGAAAAGAGAAGGGGAAAAGAAAGAAAGAAGTAAAACTTTAATGGTCAAAAGAACAAAAAATACAAAGGGTGAAAACTCAATCACCAGGTTGTCAGAGAAAAGGAGAAGCAAAGGATAAACAGACAGATAGATTAGAGTATATGAACTGTTAGTCAATCAGATTGATAGATATATGTAACAATCACGTTTTGACGTGAGAGAGAACGCTGCTGCTACCGTACTGCATCATCACTTTACTGCCGCTGGTAATGTTACTTAAAAACAACAGCAGCAACAACAACAGATTACTCAGAACTAACAGAGTTTGAGAATGCAGAAGGGAAACTCTTTTATTGGTAAAAGTCTAAGATTTGGCATCTAACTTTAAAAGTATCTCATTCGTTCGACTTGGAGGACAGGTATCCCCCAGTAATCAAGAGTTCTTCTGCTGTGACGCAAACCTTGTTGTGTGTAAGCAAATATTCTTCGCGTATTCTGTTATACCTTCCTCTCTCAAGGCGTTTCGGCTCAATCTGTACGGACCCAAAATTGTCTGGATTGTTCCCGGTTGGTACCATGAAGACTGGTGGAAGGTCACCGATCCGGAAGTGATACCTTGTTCCAGCGAAGACTTGAAGGAAGTGCTGCAATATCATATCGGCTTTGATGGTGACCAACTCGTCCCTGCGGTCGATCTCATCAACTTCAATGGCCTCGTAAGTCAATTCGTCAGCGCTTTAGATTATAGTGCAATGAAATTATTCTTTTTTAGGTTATCAGTGCATGAAGGGGAAAAGAAAATGAAGGAATCTCCCTAAAGTATGATACGAGGTGCATTCTATTTGAAAATGTATTTGTTTATTTGTTTGTATGTATGTGTGTATGTATGTTTGTTTGTATGTTTGTTTGTTGCGGACATGAGTACCGCTCGCTCATGCACGACATTAACGTATAGGGGAGCATGGTGATAACACACAAAATAATATGAGAGGGGCATTGAATGAAAGGTTGTTCGCTATCATATCAGCAGGAAATATGATTGTACTACAAGGTGTTATTCTCCGCCCCACCCCCACCCCACCCCGCTCCTTCGATGTGAACCTTTGAAATTCATGGTGTTTTGTGCTTTTTTTTCATGTTTTGTTTGAATAAACATGAGCTAAAAGTGGCTGCAGCCCAACCTTACTCTCCCCCGTTCCGCGAGTCCCTGTGCCAGCTTTTCTCGATCAGCCTCTGACGTATATCAAAAAATTCAATGTGGTCAGATAATGAATGGCTACGAGTATATGTCGCCACAAGGGGAAAGTGCTTATCGATCTATGATAATGTTGCAATTCCTCCTTCTGACCCATCTGCATGCTATAGTATCCATCATCGTGATACATTTTCGAATTTATACTCTGTAACTCATTAGCAGTGGAATGGATATCAATTCAATGACACCTGAAGTCATATACAATGTAGTTACATGCGACCGTCCTCGGGCGCGAATACACACACACCATCACACACTAACACACGCAGCCGGAAATTAATAGCGGTACCCCAGTCTATATCTACCAATCACACAGGTCAGTTTTGATTTCCTTCCTTTTATAACCACTCATCCAACCCGTCAGAAACCACTTCCTCATCACCTGGAGTATCTGCAAACCGTCCGAGCAATGAAAGACAATGGCCGCGTCATCTACGCCTACGATAGCCTCATCACCTTAGCCCTCATCCTGAATGCGTCCGTGGTCGAGCTGGAGCAGCGAGACGCCAGGCGCCCGGGTGATGACGAAGGCCTCGGATCGCGGAACCTCCTCGAAGACTTTTCATACGATGACGCGGCAATGTCGGAAATTTTGCTGAAAAATGCCCACAAGGTCTCCTTCACCGGATTAACGGTACATCACTTGAATATTTTCGTACTTTACCAAAATTCAATAGCTTTTCTGCGGGATACAGCGGAATCCAAAATCAATGCCAAACGTCAATTTTGATACAACGTGCACTCGGATGTATTCAGAATTTATACCACGAATAAACTGTGACGATAACATACACTACAGTCCACCATTCAAGCAAATCTTACGTTCTCGTTCGCTATTATTCCATAGGTCTTATAGGTAGTATAGCTTAACATTAATTTTTCAGTACCATTAACTATTTCAAGAATACCATGAACTATTTCAAAACTTCGTTCACGAAGTGGTGTAAGGTATCGGAAACAGGTGTCTAACTAAAGTTAAATACCTCCAGTTTAGTCCACTGGAAACGAACTTCCTCCTCGGATATTATCTTTAAGTTGATATGAGCTATCGTCCTGGTCATCGAAGACAAGATGTAACAAAGTACGGAAGATGTTAATCATCGTGGTGAGTAGAAAGAAAATCAAGTTATTAATCAGTTGTCTCACTCACGATGTGTGGTTAACCAGAGTATTTACACGGTACGACGCGACGTTTTGGCTGCAAATGTACAATCTGAACAAAGTGTTGATGTTAGCATGGTTTTTATGCATCGCAAGCGCTACAACGCAAAAGACTACAAGACTGCGCCGGCATATAGTGCCTTGTAAATTTAAGGTGACTTCTTGTGATATGACAATATTTCATTATGAAATCACCCTTTACGGATCCACTACGATGGTTGGTGAAGGTCTCCCGTCTCTGAGTGTCAAATAACTCTTATTTCATGACTCGTGTCTCAGGCTTGCGTGAATCAAATTACTTTCCTATGTGACTCCTGCACCTCACTGCAGAAAAGTGATCAGCAGATGCATAATTTTAACACATCACATCTTAAAAAGAGAAAGAAGATACCAAGGTTATCACCCCAAATGCATCGCGATTTTTCCCGATACAAAGGTAGCTTTACCGCATTGTATTCCCGCTTCCCTTGCAGGACAAGGTCGAGATTGCCGAAGAGGGCGTTAGAAACAGCTTGATATACGTGGAACAGTTTGTCGGTGAGCCAAAAACCTCTCTGACTATCAAATGAATCATTAACTGAGTACGTGACTGTCATGATGAAAGCAGTGATGGGCGGAGTTAACGAAATTACATGCATGCGTACAATTTCCAGACTCAGATGACAATTCCACTTCTATCGACACTTGGTAGTATACTGGAATTATTCACGTTGTTATACCTAACTCTTTCAAGGGAGGGGTGACAAACAAATCATGCCTGTCATCAAGAAAATTATGACATATAATGGTTACCCTATAAGAGGAGCGATGATCACCTAGTCGAGTAAATAATTGTGTTCTTGCCTCGAATGACATGGTGTACCAGTAGATCTTTTGAATCGTAACTTTTGGTGTACTGTTCTTTCAAATCACAACAGCAACTGTATAAGTGGTGAGAGGGCAGTGTACTATATTGAAAAGGGGATTTTCGACGCAAACCTTAACACTGCGTAACATCACCGCCAAACCAGGATGAGAAAGTCTGCTTTCTTCATCAGATTCCCCTCTCCGAAGGATTTTGTTGCCATTTCGGGTCGATTTTCGACACAGGCAGCATCTCGCTGCATGCATTTGATAAAACTCAAATCGAAAGTGAAATTAATGGTGGTACCAAAGAAATCATAGCTTATATGATGATTATCGTAAGGAAGTGAATACCAAAAATAGACAGAATTCTAGGGCATGCTGCAAGTTATACCAATACCAAAGGAGGTAATGAGCGAGCCTCGCCTTGGTAATGCCCACAATGACATTGCAGGTAAGTCCGGGTATCGTGGTGGCAGGTGAACAGGTTATTCATGGGTGGGCAGGATTTCCTCATGATAAGGTTGCAAAAGGGTTGCAATGTGACACCATAAGGGAGAAACATGCGGTCACGATCTACTCCCTCGTCTCACTTCTTCGACAGGTTTTTCTTTTTCTCTTGGTTACTCTTTTCATCATTATCTCTAATAACAGCTCACCGCAGGAAGTAATTTAATGTATGATACCATTATTACAACCTCGAGGAAAATTCGATGACACACAAAAAAGAAGAGGCTGTATCACCACCAGACTTTGAGAAACAGCAACTGATAACTCAGATGATCAATAAGATCTAAAGGATAACAACAAACGATAATCTGTATTATATCCGATATTGTGTCAACATAACTGCTGAATTTAACATTGGTCGAAGAAAGAAAGACAAAGGAAACTGCAATTTGAGACAGCTCCAGTTTGTCCTTTTTTAATATTTTAAACAGTCGAAAGTGTATAGTTTGTTGTGCTTAGTTGTGTTTTGTTGTTGTTGTTGTTGTTGTTCATGAATTTGCTCTTTTTTATCAATCGCGTATACAGGGAACACAACGATGAGGGTGAAGGCGTACTCTCACTGGGAAGGGTCACTGACCCCGTTGGAGAATCGCTCACTGAGATGGGCTGGTAAGTGTCGAGAGCTATAACAGTTCGTAATTCCGAAGGCACGTTTAAACGAAATAAGGTTCGTAATTCCGAAGGTACGTTTAAACGAAATAAGGTTCGTAATTCCGAAGGTTCGTCAGTATGCACCTTCTTTTCACTTTCAGATTAACGAACCATATTCTATTTCCGGATCAACTAACCATAGGCCTATTTCATTTTCGGATTAGCGAACTTTCGGAATCACCCAGTGTTGAGATTGCAGACCGATTGCTCGTCACCATCAATATGACGAAACTGTTCACATCATTCACCAAAATTTGAGTTAATAGCCAGTAAGATGGTAATGGTGGATAAGGGTCTTAAATAGTAGATACCTATCTTTAAGAAAAAAAAAATCTTGAAAGAAGAGAAAAAAGTGAATAGGAAGACATACAAACAAATAAACCAAACTGTGAAAAATTCAAATCATATCACGATTGTATTGTCGCTATCAATATACGGTCAAAAAAAAAAAACTCGAACTGTGTTTGTTTAACCTTGATCTAATCTGCCTTTCTTTAGCATTATTATTATCATCATAAACACAATTTACAGGAATTCAGAGATAGACTACATTCTTTCTTAGTTAGAAGTTTTATTTTATGACGCTCCGCCAAAATGAAGAAAATGTCCCCTCTGAATATGAAAGTGAGCGTTCTCAGCGTTAAGTTAGGGATTTGTCCGCGTCAGTTGTGGGCAACTGGTTTTGATTGTTTCTTTAGCAGGTCGACGTTCTATCAATTTTCAAGTTCATTTTATCATCTCTTGTATCATTGAGGAATTATGTAAAACACCATATACGTGAGATTACTTTGAGGCGAACATTTTGACATCTATACACAATATGCTTAACCCGTTGAGGACGGTTTGATTTTGCTACAACACGCATCTCCCATAGACGCGTGCCCGAGTATACTCGGGACTCGTCCTCAACGGGAAAAAAAAAATGCTATGCTGTAAGGGAAATGCCTACGCAAGAGTGGGTTGGCCATACTACCAGAGCAAAAAGTTAATAGAGATGGAAGCATTTAGAAACACATAAAACCAGCTTATCCCTCACCCAATGGTTATTTACGATGAATATGTCTTAATCTCGGTCTGTGTTTCATGGTTATCATGTTTTTCTCAATGTCTCATAGGTGGATACACACCAGTGGATGGTGTAACGGTCCGCATGGTACCGGAGACCGTGTCAACTACAGTCCGATACGTCTTCTACGCACTGTCGGGTTGTGGGGCTGTGCTAGCATTGCTATTTTTATCTCTAAATATTCACTTTCGAGAATACAGGTAGGCCTACAGCGTCAATAATATCTATCTGTCGGACTCTCAGCTTTAAGCATGAATTGTCATGACTGACGGATCGACAATTGTAATTTGTGTAAAAAACCAAACGCAAACATTGATTATTATATTTTTTCTAAATAATGAGATGTTGTTGAAGTTTATCCCGTTACAGCGTAAGTTTAGTAATTTATTGTTATATAAAAAAATAAAAAAAAATTGAAAAGAAGTGAATGATAATGCTGTTTGATATTAATTTACAGTACTCGTCAAATAGGTTACTAATGAATAGACCTACAGCATAAATGGAGTAATTTATACTTGGAGGACTGTATGTCCAACGATAAAGCATGTGATAATGATAATGACAATAATAGTGATGATAACGATAAAAATGATACGTCATGGTCTTTTAAACCAGGATGCCCTATTTCGGTCTATCACCACACATCCAAAGGGCCTTGCTATTTTTTGTTACCCAAACCTTGCTGGATTCCCTGCCAGCAAAAGGATGCTTTGATACAGTACTTAATGTCATAACTATACATCATCGATTTTCCTCGAGTGTAGATCGATCAAGATATCGAGTCCCACACTGAATAACCTCATCATCGTCGGGTGCCTGATACTTTACTCGTCCGTCATCATCCCCGGCTTGGACTCGACATCGTTCGATGACCGCCGTCTCATCGTGCTCTGTAACGTATGTATCCCATATTTATGGGGACAAAATAATAGCCTCCTACACGCAGCTCTTTAGAGCTCATTTCGTCCCATAATCTCCCAGGGGCATTTTCCTGCAGATATTATATTGATTATTGCCTTTTTTTAAAATTGGAAACTCTAAATTTTGCTGCACAGCGATCTTGCATTTGAGAAAAGATCAAATAAAACTGGTTAAATCTGTTAAATCTACTGGAAGAATGAAACAAAATGTCAATTTTAGATATAAACATGAACTTTAATCTTCTTAACGATGTGCCAATTTACAATAGGTAATAGATTTACAAATTGAGAGGTTTAGATCATTAATCAAAATGAATGGCGATGCAAGACTAACATAAGGCCCAAAGGAAAGACAGGATTTGTTCTACCTTATGATCTACTTGTCAATGAACGATAAGAATTATGATAAAAAGGTATTGTTACTCTAATAACAAATCATTATCTCACGAACACGACAAGGTCTTTCGGTTCAGGAACTACTGTCAAGATGAGAAAACAATTTGTTTCTGGTCGCTGAACATAATTCCAGCTTGCAGGAAATAAAGTGTGACGTTCCGCAAAGGCGGGTTTTAGTTCCTCTGCTCTTTATTACATATCATTATTTGTAATTTTCCACAAATCATCCGACGTCCTTCCGTTAATACTCTTTGCCAATTATATTCAAATGTATTCGTCTCTCGTGACGACGCAAATGCAATACATAACTGTGGACATCATTATTTTTGTATCAAGAAAAAAATGAACTGACATCGGAGAAATGTGTGTGTGTGTGTGTGTGTGTGTGTGTGTGTGTGTGTGTGTGTGTGTGTGTGTGTGTGTGTGTGTATTTTTTAACTTTTTGCTGTTGGTTGTTTCGTCTTTTTGTTGTTTTTATTTAGTTTTGCTGTTACGTAACTTTCTGGCATGGATCCTTTTTGTTTGTTTGTTTGTTTGTTTGTTTTTAACTTTGCTTTCTGTTGGATCCTTTCAATTTCCCAAAGCATTTATGCGTCATTCCAATTCCAATCAATTCCAGTTGATTCCTAATGCAGGTCCTTACTGATTATATTTTTGTTTTCGGCGTTGAACTGAAAATGCCGCACTCCGCTCTGCTTGGGACTCTTCCATTTATCCATTCCGATGATTATTGTGAGCTCCACCTCTTTTGTTTTGTTCTGTTTTGTTTTGTTTTTCCTTATCAAGGTGCATACTGGTCTCATAAGCATTGGCATTTCGTTGGCGCTTGGCTCCCTCTTCGGCAAAACATACAGAATCCACGCTATCTTCACCAAGGCCGTCAAAAAGCTGCAGAAAATAGTACGTTGTTCTGAACTTGCAAACATTGCATTCAGTGACTGGCTGTATTATGATACAGTAACTACACAGTACGCGTCAATTCGAGAAATCGAGCATTAATATGACAACAATAATATTATACTCACAAAGAATGGACATCGTCTCTCACAGGTTCTTTATCTGTGATTTATAGAGAATTTTTCGAACACGTGCCGGCAGCAAAGAGATGCCCATCATGACTCTGCAAATTTTTATTGCAATGTATTTAGTAACGTTAATCTCTAAGTTTATAGGGATGCCCCATAGTGACTATGCAGATCAAAATGGTGTTATTAAAATGAATGAAACCCAAAATAATAATACATCGAGAGAATGCAGCAATAATGAGAACACATCAGCTAAATTTGACGATAATAGGATGTTAAGGCCCTGTCACACCTTTCCGGGTAAGCTACGTGGGCTTGTTGCGAGTAGGGATTTTCCAGCACGCAGGATTTTCTGCGGGCGGACAAGAATGTTGGCGAGTTCCGTACTTGCGTCTTATTGCTAGACGCGTGCTGTTTACCTGCTACTTGCGTGTATTCCGTGTGACCTGCGTGAGAGCTTTGAAATCCATTTTCAGCTACGAGCAACATAATGGGACTGCGAAGTACCTGCGTGGGAGTTGCCTGCGAGGTGCTGCCGCTAAGGGCCTCCTACTGGTGTTCTGCGTGAACCTCTGCGGGCAAACCCCCGCGACTCACCCGGAACAAGTTTTGAGCATGCTCAAGGCCTTGTCACACCGTGTTTGGAGAATCCTTGCGGGTTGACTTCCGGGGAAAAAATTTTGCTACCCGGACCTCCCAGCAGTTGGTCCGCACCTGACAGTACCTAGCGCGTATCTCGCCCGTTGTTGCCCGGAGGTGCGCACGCAAGTCCGATTTACCTGCAGCCAAGTTTTTGAACATGACCAAAACTTTTTCCGGGTGAGTCACGGGGATTGCCCGCAGAGGTCCACGCAGAACGCCAGTAGGAGGCCCTTAGCGGTAGCACCTCGCAGGCAACTCCCACGCAGGTAATTCGCAGCTGTAACGCAGGTTCTTCGCAGTCCCCGTATGCGGCCAAGATAATGACATTCTTTGGGACTTCTGCCATTCCTTTAGAGTGATTCCTTCACCGAGTTGTCAGCCCTCACTCGACACGCATGCGCCTAACACGCAGGCCACACGGAAGTAGAATGTAAGTAGCACGGGTCCAGCAGGTAAGACGCATGCAAAGCTTGCCCAAATCCTTGTCCGCCTGCAAAAATTGTCCTGGGTGCTGGAAAATCCCCACACGCAACAAGCCCGCCTAGCTTGCCCGGAAAGGTGTGACAGGGCCTAAACTTGGCTGCGGGTGAATAGGACTTGCGTGAGCAACTCCAGGTAACTACGGGTGAGATACGTGCTAGGTACTGTCATGTGCGGGTCATCTTCGGGGACCTCCGGGTAGTAAAAATTGTTCTTCGCAAGTCGCACGCAAGGCTGGCCCGGAAAGGTGTGACACGGCCTGTACGTTGAAAAGTCATGAATTTCGCTGAAGCCATAATAGATGAGAAGATTAGCACTATAGAGTTCGTGACGTCACGTGTGAACATTGATGCAAACAAAATAATGTAAAGAGAATTCGTCAAAGTTTTATTTTTTTTATGGATAGTACACATTCCCTCGACTTGTCATTGATGTAATTACATATGCATGTGTAGAGTAGTATCATTCCCCCTGCTTTCTGAAAGAAATAAGTCAAGTGCTCTTTGATTATGCTGTAGAAAAGTGAAAATATGCTAAACATAATGCAGATATTGTAGTCTTCTCATCCAGCGTTGGCATTAAAATATATATTAAAAAATAACTTTAGAACAGACTGTCCGATTTTCCTCAAGCTTTCACTGATGTGCTCTGCTAATGTCGCTGCATTCACTCAATGCACATGTATATTTGGGTTTCACTCTCCTTCGAAGGTTTAACATAATTACAAAACAACTTCTTCCTTTTGAAGGATTTCCCTCTTTTTTCAAACAAACTTGTAATGATAAAGTCAGTGTTATTAATCGTGTCTCTCCGGGTTTAGTAGCATACGGAAGCAGCCGTTGTCGTGGCAACTAAGTATTATCGTTACTATCTCAACTTATGCTCACACTGTGGTTCGTAGGACCTTCCAGATTCCAAGCTCATCACGTGTGTCTGCTCTCTCGTTCTCGCTGACCTGGCCATACTTACCATGCGTGTCTTTCTGGATGAATTCTACGTCAGCTCTCATGCTCTAGAACCAAAGGTTTGTCACTGCAGGAGTTAAGCACCGTTACAAGATTAACCCATTTCCCACGATATTCCAAAAACATCACAGACTATGTAACACATGGGACCAATCAATTTCTTGCAAGCAGTGGGTTCAAATTCGTTACTAATAATGTTCCGAGGAGATGGGCAAGTACCCTAGTAATGTACTTCGTCGCACACTTATCATGCTTATATCACTGATGTGATCAACAGTCAGACCGCAGCACCCGATAATTCGCTCGTATTTATTCAACTCGTATGCAAGCCCGCTCGAGGCTCGCATACGTAATGAGCTGCGTAAGGGGATTTTGTCCTTTGGCTTTCGGCAACAAAAATACACTTCATATTCACAAATTTGGTATCAAATTTAAGGAAAATATGTAAACTATCGTCACGTGTTACTCAAATTATTGTAAATGAAAAATATCATAGCGTAATTTGAGCTTGAAAAATGATGAAAAAAGTAATTCGTGCAGTACAAGTTCAAGACGTCAAAAAAATACCAAATTCACCTTGCGTCTCAATGAAAATGCTTTATTTGGTAGTCCATCTCCTAATCTTTGTATCCATGTAAATATCTTGACAATTTGTTGCTTAATCCGGTCAGGAACCAGTAAAATATACATCGATGTCAGTGCTGATCAGCTTGAAACCGTGCAATCTCAAGAGTAAGCTCTCTCAATGGACAGCGCTTGCATTCAGCGCTTGCATTACTGTAATGTATAGTTGTGTATTATTTCCAGAGAGGTACTCGCAGTAAAAGATGAGCTCGTACACATCAAAGTTCTTCGTTCTGAAGAGAGCTATTGCTCCTTTATTGAAACGCCAAAGGGGCAAATAAGTTAAGTCTAACTTTACGCCCACATCCAAGGTATGTTAACGACGAACAGGCAAAAGGCACAATGGTTTTAGCCGGTGTATAGAGAAGGGAGCAACTCAAGAGAGCGGTCTTTTCTCAGTGACCGTCTGACAAGCTCTCCTTACATGAATGTCCAGTCTGCATGATCAGCGTGCTTCTTGACACATCAGCAATTTGGGAAGAGGAGTGGGTGTGGTACTTGGACCAATCATATGAGGGGGAAGTCATTTTTGGAGGGAAAGTTAGCTTGGGGGAGGGGTCATGTTTTAGATGGGACTGGCCTGGATGTTTGGAGCCAGTGGGGGAGCCGGATGAACCTTGAAGCTGAGTGGGTCATTACGCTGCTACATAACGGTTTCATGCCACTTGCGGTTTCTTGGCACGCGTGTGGTTCAAGCGCTGAATGCACGCACTGTCCAATGAGAGAGCTCTTTCGCGCCACTGTACACTTTGTGTGGAGCATACTTCCGGCTTAGGAGTGAATTTTACAGACATTTCAAAACGGAAAAACTAGTATAAATCATGCTTGCGTCTCCTTGACTCCAATATATGATGAGCATCTAAGTTTCCTCTCTACGAAAAAGCAAAAATCAGAAACAACAGTTTCTTAATCCGGTCAGGAACCAAAAACGAACTTTAGACGACAAAATCTTCCGTGAAAAGCAGGTAAAATTTACGCAAATTCAACTGATTATAGTATTATAGTCATGATAAGATCCGATGTTATACGCAAATTTAGTACATGTATCAAAATAAAGATCAAGTCTGGAGAACAATTTACCATAACTTGTAGCCATGACGAATGTATGTACAAGTCGCTACACTGTGAAAACAATAGCCCTATCAAAGTCTCGCAAAATCTCGCATGACGAGACACATTTCGAACGCAAAGATCGTCAACGAGAGTGCTGAATAAATCTTGTCGGATCGGCTCATTAGCATACGTGCTGCGGACTGACTGTTAAGAACTTCATTGTGCGTTTCAGTAAATTAGATTAGTACTCAACAATTGATATTATGCCTAAGCGATGTGTCGTAATGTACCCATAAGGAGTGTGTTGTCGAAGGGGAGGCGTAGATGGCTTATGGATCTCGATCATCCGTAGTATCATCCCCCCCCCCTCCCCGCATGTGAAATAAAGGCTTAATTAATGTCTCGTTGTTTCCTTCTCCTTCACTTGTGCCATTTCCCACTCTGCCTGCGTCATTCTCTTCTTCATCATTGCCATTATCCTGATCCCCTCACATTCTCGCATTCATTATACTTATCATCATCATCATCATCATCATCATCGTCATCATCATCGTCACCGTCTTCGGCGTTATCGTCGGATATTTTCTAGCGCTTCTAATCAGCATCCTCTCTTTTCTCCTCATCTCTATCTGTACTCCACTAGCACCTTATTTCTCTTCCTCCGCCCCTCCTCCTACTCATCATCACCACCACCATCATCATCCCCATCATCATCATCCACGCTATTATCAAAGTATTCACATTTGCCATACCCGTCATCCCCAACATTTATCTCTTTCTCCTCATCCCCTGATTCTCTCTCTCCTTCCGTTTTCTCAAGCTCGATGAAACCGACCCGGAGAAGGAGATCTACAACGTTGCCACCGTCAGGCGGTGCGCGTCCACCAATCACATCTACTTCCGGGTTGTCCTCTACGGCATTAAAGGTATCCTACTGATGTTCGGCATCTTCTTGGCGTGGGAGACCCGCGACGTCACGGTGACTGATCTCAATGACAGTGAGTTCAGTCGCGAGAAGAAAACTTGTTAAACCCATTAGATCAGGGAATATCTTATTTTATAATTTCTGTGGTTCGGAAATGTGCAGCTCTCAACGTTCATTCCTAGTACAGCTGTATCTCTTTGGACCGAATTCACGAAGGTGGTACAAATGAAACCGTGGTTTAAACCATGGACAAAAACCATGGAGCGCCAAGTGTCGTATGGAATATTTCGTTACGAAATCAGTCATTTCGTCGATAAAATGATTATTTTGTAACGAAATGACAACATTTTGTAACTAAATGAACATTTCGTCCACGAAATGATAATTTCATTAGCGAAACGGTCATTTTGTCGACGAAATGACCAATTTCGTAACGAAATATTCCGTGCGACACTTGGCGCTCCATGGTTTTTGTCCATGGTTTAAACCATGGTTTCATTTGTACCACCTTCGTAAATTCGGGCCAATGAGTCCTATTTTAGTCTCACAACAGTGTTCATGTCAGTTGTAGAATCATCAAAAGCCCATGATGGCATGAATAGCATGTACATGTAGGCCTACTAAATTCATAACCGAATCTTAAACTGGCAAACACAGTTTAGAAGATTGAAGGCAACAGATTCTGCCTCACATTGGCATAAGTTTCTCTTATTTCTAATTCTGTGCAAATGTAGTTACCTGTTGCATTTAATCTTTTTCCAATATAGGATACGAAGTAAAAGTTGTCGAGATGATGATTTTTTGCCTACGGTATTCTAAAATCTAGAATGGGTTAAAGTCATGAAGTATGTAGGTGGTGTTTGCATTTTCTCGTTTAAGATCTATTCCTTTTCCGACGCCTTTCATCAGAATCTCAATAAGCTAAACCAGTTGTTGTTCTTCATTACATAAACCCAATACGACCAGGATATTTTAAAGTAAAGCAGGGAATACAATACAATAGTAATCATAACATAACGTCACCCACTGTAAATTCCAACCTACCTAACCTGTTTCTCAAAAAAAGTGATTATACACATGGCTTCTCGGAAACTCCGTTATTCTTTTCTGCTGTTAAGATTATCCTTTTACCATGTTTCTGCTTAAATAGCCACTCAACACACCTTTCGCACAGATGAGTATGCGATGGATTTTTAGTTTTAATTGTCGGAATCCTCTCAGGTCACTACATCGCGCTCTCCGTGTACACGGTAGCCGTGACGATGGCCGTTGCGGTGCCCACCCTAACCATGTTCGTCTACCGAGTGGATCTCAGCTTCATCATCTTCAGCTGCGCCATTCTGGTAGCCAACACCGTCGTTCTGTGTCTGGTCTTCGTACCAAAGGTATCGGCCTTCCCCTCATTTAAAATTTTCCGCCATTATTTCAATTTTATCAATTCATTCAGTACTTGTGATACACGTACAGTACATGAACCGCCTATTCTATACGTTCACTTTATGATGTACGATTGTACAGTGTATACTCTTTGCATTCGATTATACCGCGCTGACTACTAGTAGTCTAAAGTTCATAGATTTTATCACATCAATCATCTGGCATCATAGGTGCCGGAAGTGGGGGGGGGGGGGGGGCAGCCGCCCCCACCCCCCCCCCCCCATCCAAAAAGTGGGGGGGGGGCAAAACGCATTTTTGCCCCCCAAAAAGCCCCCCCCCCCCCCAAAAAAAAAAAAAAAAAAAAAGATAATGATAATAAAAATAAATGAATAAACAAATAAAATAAAATAAATATGTATATATATGAATAAAAGGGAAAAAATATGGCTACAAACGGCAGCTTTTGGACTGTAAAATGTCAAAATTTTCAAGCTCGCTCGCTTCGCTCGCTCGCATCCAGCAGTTGAGCCCGGTGCGCCTCCCCCTTAATTTCTAAAGCGAAAAACATAGCTACGACGGCAGTTGTTGGACTCTAGAATGTCAAAATTTTCAAGTTCGCTCGCTTCACTCGCTCGCATTGAATCGTTATGCCATTCTCCTAATGTTGCTGACAGTAATTGCCAGTAGTTCCGCCCGATGCCCCCAACCCTTAATTTCCAAAGCGAAAGGTAAATATAGCTACAAACGGGAGTTTTGGGACTGTAAAATGTCAAAATTTTCAAGCTCGCTCGCTTCGCTCGCTCGCATTGAATCGTTATGCCACTCTCCTAATGTTGCTGCCAGTAATTGCCAGCAGTTGCGTCCGATGCCCCCCTTAATTTCCAAAGCGAAAGATATAGCTACAAACGGGAGTTTTTGGACTGTAAAATGTCAAAATTCTCAAGCTTGCTCGCTTTGCTCGCTCGCATTGAATCGTTATGCCATTCTCCTAATGTTGCTGCCAATAATTGCCAGCAGTTGCGCCCGATGCACCCCCATTTATTTCAAAGCGAAATATGTAGCTGCAATTAAAACTCCAGTTTTGGAACTGTAGAATATCAACATTTTCAAGCTCGCTCGCTTCGCTCACTCGCATTTTATTGTTATGCCATTCACCTTATGTTGCTGACAGTTATATAATTTGTCGATCGTTTCACACCGTCATTCCATAATCCATGTAAGGAAAACTTACAATGTTCCTCAATGACTGCGTTGTTGAATGTATCACATTCCGTAATGTATTGTAGTCCCATTATTGCTCACGCACACACGCACAAGCATACTGACCGTCAAAATTACTTTATGGTTCCCCCCCCCCCATGTTTCGACCCACCGTAGCCACTTTTATTATATATATATACATGTATATATATATATATATATATATATATATATATAAATAAATAATAGATGTGTGTGCGTGTGTGTGTGTGTGTGTGTGTGTGTGTGTATGTGTATATTGTGTAACATAATATGCATGGTCTAATCTTGAGCCCCCTCCAATGTTTGCCCCCCAATCCAAAACTGCTTCCGGCGCGCCTGTCTGGCATGCTATTTTATCAGCAAATGTGTTCCTCCAGTCACTACAGATGATTCGATTGCAGTGCACGTGCATTATGATGCGCCAGTCTCAATCCCTGATAATGAATGACATCGCATGTTTTTAAACTGTTTATGTATCCATAATCACGTTTTTATTTCTTTTTATGATTTTACAAATATTTTTTAGATCTCGTGTTACGCTTTAAAATGGAGAATCCATGGCTACAGTTACGTTGAAGGGGACTGCACAGAAAATGTCATCACAGTATACAGCGGATCTACCGAATGACATGCCCAATATAATGTCTCGTTTACAGGTCTGGCCACTTCTAAGAAACGTCAGTGTAGACAGGACAGCGTCGGTCCCAATGTCACACCGCCGTTCGTCCACTGTGCGGCTGGACAGGGGTGGCACCGCTCGTGACACAAACACTTTCCACTTTCAGTCTGCAGACGAGGGAATCCAAAAGTTGTCCCTGGAACTTGAACAGGTGAGAACTCGTCTTCAGGTGATTAATGACAAGAGGCGCCAATTGCGAAAGGGACTTTTGACAGAGGGGAAAACGCCAGGAAATGCATGGTCATAATACAGTCCAGTCATAACTGACGTGGTTAATTCCGATTCCGAATCAAGTCGTGCTTCCCATAGTGTTTGAAGTTCATGGGAGACAAATAATTGTCACATTTCTTATCAAAATAAAATGTTCCCTGGTGTTTGCAAACTGCAATCAAAAAAAAAAAAAAATGCATGTTCCAGTCATTGTGAGGATGGGCTGATTTTGCTATACAGTAACATGTACGCTGTATTTCCCATTGACACTTGACCGAGTGTACTCGGGACTCGTCCTCAACAGGTAAAACCACAATTCATTGAGCCCTATAATCGTGCAGTTGACTGATGTGAACTGAAGCTCCTGTTGGACGTTTGAAATAGACCGCGAAAATCAGTGACGCAATGACATGTTAAGACTAAACATATATACATGTACATCTATATACGTGTATTATATCACAGTCGCTAGTTATTCTCCCATATTTCGTTACAGAAACGTCGACTCCTGAAAAGTCTCTCTGAAGAGCTCCAGAGGCTTGATTCTGCCGTGTCTGCTTAGAGAAGTAGATGTATCTACACCGCGTACCTTGGCCCACCTCGTGTCACCGACGAACACTGTCAAAAGTTCCTTGCACTCATCGATCAGCGTAGCATCTTGTTCATGCAACATGATTTTTACAAGTGTATATCTGGCCATGCTCACAAAGAAATATAGTGAGGTTACCCAAAGACACAGTGTTATGAATATACTTGTAGTATTGTCCGTTTTGTTCCCTCATCATTCTAGAAAAAATAGTGTCATAGATTTTGATTCTAAGACACCATAAAGTAACACATTTTCTGTTATTTGACTTTAACACGTCATTATAAAAGCAGCACCTTTATGTTTCCCTCTGATACATTTGTACACGTGAACAGAAAATCGTATTTTCCTTGTCAGTAAACTGTGCCCGGACAATCCGTGTCTGATGATTTTTGACAGGTAGTAAAGTTTAATACATGTAGCGAAGTTTACAGACTAGGTCAAAGTGTCATGAATTCTGTGATGATCTCTAGTGGGATATGGAAGGGAGCCATATGTTGTCCTCGAAATTTTTACAAGTTTCTTGGCCATAACTGCTCAGTTTCACATGATGGATCGTGGCATCGTTCTACATTACAATAGCGGAATCACGCATCACTAAATAGTAGCACAAAATCCATCAGCACAGAAAATACAAGTCACAGAGTTGTCAGGGCTTTCAATTTTGAATACATGCCCAGTAGGTAATGTGTTCTCTGATAGCAGTCCCACACATTAGCATTTCGCTAAAGAAACTTCATATCACGTATCATGCTACATACAAAATCAAAACTCGTAACCACAACAATTTCAGTTAGTCTTGTTTGCATTTTATTGATAACTGTGCAGGCATTTCCACTGAAAGTTAGACACTTGCTCAGAACGGACAATAGCACAGAAAAAGGAATGTGCACGCATGATGTCTTCACTTTCCTCTTCCATGGAGAAAAGAGATTGTGCGGCAACATTATCATATCCTATCAAACCCCATCTCTCACTCAGGAAGTGTTTAGACACGAGGTTGTCATCTTGATAATAGGCCACACCCCTTGACCACAGAAGAGGAATATAAAAATCACCATAATGGTGCCGTCAATAATGTTATATGTATAGTATACTATACGTATATATTCATATAACTCCTAAGTAGTATCCTGTACACTCTCTCACATAAAGAGTGTAAAGCTATTCGCAACAAGAAGAGCATACTATTTTAAAGTTCTGATCACATACAGTCATATGATTGCATTTCTCTTTGCGCCTTCTCCTGCTTCAAGTTCTGTCAAATTAAAAAATACATTTCAATATCTGGCACAAAACTGAATAACTGAATTACTGAATGCTATTCAGCAAATGCAATTGAATAAAAGTTAAATCACTGCACATTATGACGTACTTTCCGGCCAACAAACATTTGTTACAGTGCTATACCTGATTATCATAGTACAATATATTTGTACACGTACAGTACTTTGCTTAAACATATTATACACATGTCCATCTTCTCGAGCTTAATCAAAATAAATTCGGGCATCGCTGAAGTCAAATTTTTGTCCATCACTGTATATCAAATGTTACATTGATCCATCCCATCTCTCACTTAAATGATCCCATATTTTCTGATGGATAATATAAGTATACATGATACTGTACTAACATAGATTTCTGTTCTCCAATAATGCTGTAGAGAATACTCCCCGATTTTTTTTTACAATCAGTGATCACAAACTTGTCAAGCAAGAAAAGTGGCTGTATGTGCATAAGAAATCATAAGTAATTATTAAATATGAATGCACTTTTTTTTTCTTTTGCTGTAGCTTAACTGGGAACAATGAGAAACTGGATCTTAAATCCTACTCCTGGCATAAACACATATTGTATACAATTGGCTGATGACCCTCCTCCATTTAGATGACAAATTATGAAAACATAAAGTACCATGTCTTTACAGCTTTGGTGGAGATGACTGGGGGATCTTGTTGACAGCTACCATGACTTCGTCATTGGTGACGTGATCGCTGAAGTCCTTGTTGCGGTACTCCAACAGGACTCCCTGTTGGGCTGGTCCGATGACGAACACTCCACCCAGAGTCAGACCATTTCCTACCAGTCAGAAAAATTGAGAGCAATCAGTTCATTATTCTTTAACCCACCCAAGTCTTAGGGTAATTTTGCTGTAGATATTATCGGCTTATCCTCATCAACACGACAACTCTGCATTTTACTGCTTATCTCAAGAGAGAAATTTGATTACATCTGCATAAAATAAGACAAGAATGTTACAAAATAATACTATTCCAGACCAGCTAAAAGTTCATCTGGAAAAGAAAGAGTGAAGAAACAGTAAAAAGTTGATAAAACTGGGTGAAAATTATGGATGTTATGAAATAATGGAGCTTTGATCATTTTTGCCAAGCAGTCCCAAAACAGCTGATACGAATAATATATTATGTGACCGCCCAGCTAGAAACCCACAAAAACTTGCAGATTAGAATTCTTTGTAATAGACTAAAATACTAAATATGGGTGACCACCTAAATTTCTTAAGTAAATGTATGCCTTACCTAGGAGAGTTACCTTTTTTTCTCCTTACAGTTAAAACTTGGTGGCTTAGAACAAAACCAAAATTGAGATATTACGCCGTTTTTCTGGGCAATAATATGGCCCAGAAAAATCATTATTATAGATTATTTTCTCTGACAGGTGCTACTCTCACAAGTGTATAGAACGTATTGACAGCACACCCAAACCTACTCTTTTAATCCAATCCTCTTTTTCTCCTATTTCTATGAAAGTGCACCTCCTAAGTCTCTCTTGCATCAATCACTTTTTGAATGGGTTAGGATGGTCTCATTTTAACACAAGTTACATAATCATTTCAAAGCTTAGAGCGTACTCTTTCATACCATGTAGATATGGGAAATTCATTTTGGTCTACTTTTTGTGGGCTTTGATGGGCAGTCACATATACAAAGGAGTGAACTCATGATGTCATAACCTCACAATTTTCCATTAATTGTGTCAAAAAAAAAAGAAGAAAAAAAGAGGAAAATATAATTCTACTGCTATTAAAGTGAGAAACATAAATGTTATTCCTCTTCAAATAACTTCAAAATATTGACTGGTCAGTATTTAGAATTGGGCACAATTACGTTTAAAAAAAAAAGAGAGGAAATTTCAAGATCTTAAATACACACAATATGACAAGTTGAGATGCAAACACATTATCAACTCACTCATTTGCAAATTCACATGGACGATTCAAGAACTGCTTTGTGAAAATTAATGAAACTTCACAATTCTATAACTACCTTCATTGTTATCCCATTTTGATCAAATTTTCACTACTGTGGTTTAATATCAGATTATACTCTGTCTCTTTCTTTTCAGACTCACTTTCAACTAGTCCGGAATTGCCCTTTAACTTAAAGTGTCTGGTATGTTTTGCCAAGTAAAGGATCAGTTGTGAATTCAGCAATGTAGAGGTTTAATCACTCTCTGCAAACTATTAAACAATGGTTGATGACCAAAATAAGGCTCAAATGAAACACTTATAAGCTGCTGGAATGTGGAATTTCACAGTTGCTTTGTCCTTACCTTTGAGATTCATTGGAATTCCTTTGTTCTTGTTTTCCCTAATTTTCAACCACGAATCAAATCTGAGTAGTGCGGCGAGACTTATGTTCCTTTTCTGCTCACCGTAGAATCTCATCTTGACAGAAAAAGAAAAGGAGAAGAGAAAACAAAAAGAGGAATATGAAAATAAATCATTTTGTTTGTGCAATGGACACTATCATCCAAACATCCATTTAAATACAAGTTGGATGGCTGTTTTGCTCATTCTGGGAGAGTGGAAAAGAATTCAATAATCAAAACACCATCTTGTGAATGTTACAAATGGGAGAATCTGCATTATTATGACTTTGCAACATTTAACCTGATGAGGACGAGTCCCGAGTATACACGGGTAGGGGTCTATGGGAAATGCGTGTTGTAGCAAAATCATCCCGTCCTCACTGGGTTAAGTGCAATATAAATCCATTGAGGATGAGTCCCCAGCATACTCGGGCAAGTGTCTATAGGAAATGCATGTTATAGCAAAATCAGCCCATCCTCAACGGGTCAAATCAGGTTGATACTTTAAAAAATTATAAACGGTTTGGCTGCACAAGCATCAGCTTTCAGTATATTCACCCTTTGGTAGGGATATTGGCACAATACCACTGAGTGATGACATGAGTCTAGAGGCGAGTTGCTATGTACTGTACCTCTTTGTCGAGGAAGACTTCTCCAGCAAAGAATGGCAGAAACTCCTTGTAGCCACCAGGCTCCAAGAGGACTGCATACAACTGGATGCCTCTCGCATCCAGCTGTGGCTTCAGAGAGGACAGCGACTGGGCCTCCTGCAGGAACAACCACAACATCAACCACTGCTAATTACAAATACAATTTACTTTTCACAATAAAAATTTAAAGAAAAAAAGCCCAAAAACAAAACAGGAAATGAAGAAGTCAGGGGGATCAAAATTTACAGGTGATAAAATCTTTTGTATGTCTTGAAAATATCATTACTGACCTCATCTGTCAATACATTGTACTGCCTCTACCCTTGCTCTACAATATCTCATCACCAAATTAGCATGCATAGACAAGTATACATGTCCATATCATTAATACCCCTTGACGCAGTAGATCAATCATTTTCATGGATTTTTCACTACCTATCAATTTTCTGGATGAAAACTACATGTTTTGAAAGAAAAGAGAAGTTTAATAGTAAAGAAGAAAATATGGACATGTTTATTGGGGGTTCCATCATGTTAGCATTGATTACAGTCAGTCATCAACACGCTATCCCCATCTCTCCCAGCATATCTTTCAGTTGCCCCAAGACTTGCGATTACAATGTGTGATACATGTACTTCATTCACCAAAAATGATAATGGTACTGTGTGATGTTTACAAAATGAGTCTAAAGTTCAAGGCACTATAATAGACTCAACAGTTCTTTCACCCTTCAATGTTTCTAAATGGCAATAGTTTTTAAGGACTTTGATATCTGATGAGATCAGACAAGCACCACACCTCTCTGCACAAGGATCATCCTGGTCGGCGGACGGCTAGGACAACTGCCCCTGTCTCCTTCCACAAGTCACCCGCCTTAAACGTTCTAAGGGCCTCGTCCACCAGAGTGAGCTGCTTCAGCTGGGTCTCACCCAGAAGCTGGAGCGGGGCACCTGCCAGGAAAGGCTCTGTGGTGGGAGCCCCGCCCTTGGGAAGCCAGAAGTCCATGTTGGCCAGGATGACCCCACCAACAGCGGCTGCGGCAGCTCCCCACAGCAGCGCCATCTTGAGTGGAAAGTGTATGCACTGGTTGGCAAAAACTCGAGTTTGCCTCTGGCCTGGTTACATCCACTTTTTGAAAGGAGTGGCCTGTAAAACCAATGAAGATAATAACTTACCCTCTAAGAGTGGCTGTAATACAAGTGAATCTGGCAAAACACGAGCATACATTTCATGAACACAGAATCCTCTACCCGTTGAGGATGGTTTGATTTTGCTACAACACACATTTCCCATAGACACCTGTCCGAGTATACTCAGGACTCGTCCTCAATGGGTTAATCAAAGACCTCAAACACGATTCGATTGAACAACCGAGCATGAAACTTCATCTGGAAAAGTCTTGGAAATTTACTCAGTTTTGAGCTTCCTGTGCCCCATCTCAGGGGATCCTTCAGGGCCAAACTGTATCATTTCAGAGTTTCGCACCTAGCTCCTACCACCAAATTTAGGTATATTAAATTTCACCATGTTCTTTAAAAAGGGGCTGTCTAGCCATCCTAGTAGTACATGCTTGTATGTCTATACATTTTTTTAAACTTTTGTAAGCCCTATTATTAGTATACTTTAATATTGCAATTCTGTTTTTTTTTCACACGTTAATTCATTATAGGTCTATTACACAAACAGTCAACAGTAATCATGCATCATTGTCTTTAGGAAATCTTTATCTAAATATCGACCCATGGTATCGTTACCTCAGCCAGGCTCACTAAATCAAAGTCAACGAAGTGAACCATTGAGCAAGAACAAAGGTATGGTAAAGACCTTCAAGTTACTCGTAGCAAATTCATACGTCATTGTCATCGATAACAATTTATGTGCCTTTAAAAAGGGCAACTGGAACTAGTGAACTAGCGTAGGCCTACCCTGGCCAATCTTGCCAGCTGCATTCTGCATAGATGGGACTAATTCAATTAATTTACTGTACGTAGGTTTTTATTTGTTATGTAATCTCTATCATGGTCTGGCACGAGTAACCACATTAGAAGGAAATGACACAGAAAAAACTTGCTACTACATAATCTCTCACATATATGGCTTAAATGTAAATCAAGGCACACTTTAGCAGATAAGAAATGTATCAGTCCGCGGTACTCACCCTCCTAGCTCTCACCTCTCATTCACTCGCTGCGTGCAGCCCACAATCTGCTATGCTGCCGTAGCCGCGCGACGCGCCGCCCCGCGCCTCGACGCTAGTAGCTAGGCTCCCCAGGCCAGCGGCACTAGCACCGAGATACCGCTACTAGCTGCTTACTTGCTCTGACGTTACACATCACCGCAGAGCCCGCAACCTCACATCCAGAAGATGTCCAGTACCCAGGGCCCTGTTTCATAAAGCTGTTCGTAAAGTTACGAACAACTTACGAGCGACTGGTGATCAGTTCTGGGCCCTGTTGCATAAAACCCTTACCGCTGGACTTACCGCTCCTTTCTAGCGGTAAGTCTTCAAATTAGCGGTAAATTTTATAATCCTTGATGCTGATTGGCTGTGAGGCCTAATTTTGACAGTGGTTACCATTGAAATTCAGTGGTAAGTTTTATGCAACGGGCCCCTGATGTTCTGATGTGCTTGTAGTTATCAGAATTTCCATAATTCAGCACAAGAACTGATCACCAGTCGCTCGTAAGTCGTTCGTAACTTTACGAACAGCTTTATGAAGCACCCCCCCCCCCCCCCCGGATCATTTTTAACACAGTCCCCATCTAGGTTATTTATTCCCAATAGATATCAATTGTTTACCTGACTGTTACGAGAAGCTGAGGAGAACTTTCATTGAATTCCACTCCAGTAGTAAGTTTGTACTAGTCTGATAAGAAAGAGGAAAGTACAACAACTTAAATTAATCGATCAATGAAAATTAGAGAAGTTATTATAAAATTGTGAAGTTTCACTAATTTCTGCAGAACACGATACGCGGTCCTCATACAGTTGATATATGCAAATTAGTGAGCTGTGATGTCATCACCTCACAATTTTCTATTGATAGTGTACCCCCCCCCCCTAAAAAAAAAGGAAATTCAATTTTTCTGTTATTAAAGTTTGAAACATATGATTGCTGGTTGAATAACTTCAGAATAGTGATCAATTAGGTATATAGGCCTATCAGGATTTGGGACTTGAGTATAATTGCTGCATTACAATTAAAAACTGAACTTGCCAAAATCTTATGTATACATGCTAAACTATACAGCAAGTTGTGTGGGGGAACTTCAAAATGTCATAAGTTCCTCATTTTTCATCCAGTTCAGATAAACGTTTTATTGTTGTGCTACAAAAATTGTATTCCTTTTTCTTAGACCAACTTTCAACTGCATTGGGATTCCCCTTTAACAATTACTTGTTATCTGACACATCTCTTTCATTGTCCAGATGACTCAAAAGGGAGAGAAAATATATCCTTATGCTATTCCGAAGTTGTCATATTCTGTATCATGTTTGCAAGGCATGATTTCTATATGTACTTGGTACTGTATTTTTTCTAATGAAATGAATTGAATTGAAATGAATACAGCAATGCTAATTTAAAGGAGGAGATATCGATGCCAAGTCACTGATTGTTATGCTTACAATCAATGATGGGCAATCAAATGACTTCCATATTTTGTGTTCAAGCAAATGGTCAAGTGTAACCAAAATTGTCATCAGTTCCCTATATACAAATTGTAGGACATGTCAGAAGGCTCATAACCTTTGACCTGTATAGTGACACAATCAAAACACTTTGCAGATCTCTTTCAATCAATCTTTACTTTTCAGATTAATTTTGCATGGAATCGAACCTTTCGTCTGAAGAAAAACACAAGCAATTCAGGATGCATGCTATACTAGTAGGGCCTACCGCCTGCCACCTCCCTTTATTTTCACTTACCACATTCCATATAGGCCTACCAGTAGTTAATGTATGTTCATGAAATGTAAAGTTACTTAAAGGACAAGTTCACCTTCATAAACATAAGGATTGAGAGAATGTAGCAATATTAGTATAACACATCATTGAAAGTTTGAGGAAAATCGGACAATCCGTTCAAAAGTTATGAATTTTTGAAGTTTTTGTGCAGTAACCGCTGGATGAGAAGACTACTGCAGTGTATGAATAACTTAGATGTCACATGCGTACAACAATATAAGGAAAATATAAAGAGAATTTCACAAAATTTCATCTTTTGAAAAAAGTACACATTCCCTTGACTCGTTACCGACATATGTTATGGGTAATATTATTCCCCCTGCCTTTAGAAAGAGGCAAGTCAAGTGCTCTTTTATTATGCGAAAAAAGTGAAAATATGTTGAATTTTCTTTACATTTTCTTTATACTGTTGTACGCATAATTACTCACAAGCTGTAGTAGTCTCCTCATCCAGCGATTCCAACACAAAAATTTTAAAAATTCATAACTTTTGCATTGATTGTCCAATTTTCCTCAAACTTTCACTGATGCGTTCTACTAATATAGCTGCATTCTCTCAATCCTTATGTTTATGAAGGTGAACTTGTCCTTTAATTTATGAGGACTGTCTTATATGTGTTGTGACTTTCTCGGACTACACCTAAAGCATGCAGTGAATAATAATACTACATGCTCCTTTGCAATATTCAATTGACGTTGTTGAACAATTCAGGCCTTTAACTGAGACTAAACACATTACTTGCAAGAAATGTGATGGGTCCTATACAAAGGTCTGTGGAGATTTTTAGAGTCTTGTGGGCATAGGCATAGTTAATGCAAAGAAATCACAAACATCAATACACAACACATTGCTAAGGAGACATTATCCTGCTTGCAATGCTTTATAATTTATTCATCCATTGAAGTGCAACAGACGCTGTAACTTGATGAATTCTTCAGTGCCTTTTATCCATCACCCTCACCGATGTATATCATAAATCATTATTGATCCTGAATCCTCTATATTCATGTGATATTCACAACTTATTTCTAAATTTGCAAATGTAGTTATATACACATATAATATGTATTCCTGTCATTTTTTTTTTCTATCTGCACTCTTTACAAAGTGAGCTTCCTTATGTTTTAACAAAGGGACATGTTGATATTATTTTGGCAATCACATATTCCTATTAGAGTTATAACCAAGCAAATAAATTCACTTGATCCAGATTACATGTATCTCACATGTTCATTTACACATGGCAATGACTGTATAATTTCAATTTCAATCTGTGTTGTCCACTAATTGGAATTTCCTTTTGTTTCAAGTCTTACACAAAAACACACAAAAAACCAAAATATTAAATAAAAACATATAAATATCAAATGTGCACATGTCATTCCTACATGCATTGAACACAGCAAGTTTGTTTCCCAACAATAAATTTCAATAATGCATCGTGCCACAAGATAATTCATGAGAGCATGACTACACTCACATCTGGACCAAGCATCTTACTTTACATTTCTATTTACATATAATACACATGACCACAGAGTGAGTAGATAATGTATGTTCAAATGAGAATTAAAATATTTGTCCCCCCCCCCCCCCAAAAAAAAAAAAAGGAAAAGAGAAAAGAAGCAAGAATGCATTGTGGACAAAGTCTGATTTAAATGGCTTTCTAAACCATCTTAAAAAATAATGATGATTGAAAAAAACAACAACAACCCGGATGATAAAAAGTACACCCAACACAAGAGTAATCAAAATACACACATCAATGATACATGTACTAAAGATATGATACAGGTAATTAAATATGAATATAAAAACACATGGGAGCTGTACGACATGAGCAATGGTCCCTTAAAAAAGAGAACAATTCCAATTGATCTTGAAGTACACAAATTGCACCAAGATCTGTCAACACGCATTATTGACAGATTTTTTTTAAATATAAATTCATAGCTCGCCATACAAGTGTATGTACACATCTGAAATTGACAACTCTTCAGAGTGTACACATTTGCTAACATTCATAGATTCAGATAAATCAAATAATTAAACACAGCTTGCAAGAGTGAATTTTGCCTGTAGATGACTATCAAGCCACACATTTTGTACATCAACAGGGCACATTATCAAATATATATAAATCTGACAGTTTCAGTAAGACTGGGTTAAAATGTAAGAAGCTGTAGGAACATTTAGGAATATTGTTTCTCTTTGTATTAGTGATCAGTTGGTCTAATATGATATTTCACATACATTGTAGCCTGTTTAAAATAATTCAATTGCATTGCACATATGCACATTCTAAATTTTGACAGGAAATAAACAATTGGCAAACATGTTCTTTTAATGTGTCTGTAATTGCAATCAAATATACTTGATAATGGCATAAGTGAAAAGGTAGGCTTAGCCTCCCATGCACATTTTGAGACCAATATCCATGACAAATCAACAGGATAAAGAATCAATATTGGCCTAGAACACATTGGCTATGAGTCCCTCCTAAAATATATCATTTTTTTTTCCCAAATTCAGTAATTTAGTACTGCACTAAAAAAGAAAGAGAAAAAAAAAATGGTCACACACTTCTGGCATTGCATGATGCCACCACATTCACATATAACTGATGCACTCACATTGAAAGAGCATAAACAAAAAAACAAACAAACAAACAAACAAGCAAACAATCTTACATTAAAATTTATACAGAGGGCACACAAGTTGAAAAGACAAACATTATCTTTTTTTTTTCCTCAACAAAATATGATATAAACAAATGCTTATCCTGCAATGAATAAAGGAAAGTAAGATAGAAAAATTAAAAAATCTGAATACTTCCAAGTACAATGACAAAATATTGCGCAGTAAGTTTTTATTCCAATATAGCCTGTCACAGCTCTCTCACTATCTAGTTTTAATCTTCTTTGCAAGCAAAATATTTTGAAATTAAATTTTGGAATTTCTGATATACCATGCATCTGAATACAGTATTTCAACATTTTCTCGAGCTCTAACATAAAATGAAGGCCATCTACCAAGTACACCATGAGGTGCAATTACAGCCATATCATAGATTCATCTAAATATATCAGGTATATTGATTATGTAACAACCAAAGAATGTTGCAACTGATTGACAAATTGTCCTACATTGATGTAAATAAGCACTGAATGGATCAGTGTTTTAGTAGTAGCCATGATAAAAAATCATGGGCGCATGTACTCGAGCAGAATTCAAACCTACGACCCCCTGATCTTCAGAGAGACATCATCTTTACTAGACCACCGAGCTTTCATGAATTTGAATAACCAAAGAATGTCTTGAATATGAACTTTCGTAATCCAAAAGAATATGCCCATGGCAATTAGCACATTTACCTGATTCTGAATAAGCATACCAATGCTTTATTTCTTTGCCAAGCCCATCATCAGTCTGAGTAGTAAAATGAATGTGATTTATGCTGAAACAATCACTCATTCATATGGTCAAAATCAAACAAAGGATCACAATACTGATGACTAAAACTGGAAATCTTTGGCAGGGAGGGTTTGTTGTAATAGTATGCATACTGTTGAGCAGGAAATGAATCATTTTCACAAACAAGCAGGAGACACAAGAATCTTGATGGGCAGAAATAATGTGTTTGTTTGTCTGTTTGTCTATTTCCTTCTTTCTCTCTTTCTTTTTTTTTTTTTGCTTTGTTTGCTGGTGCCCACCAGCTAGCACATTTAACATAAATTTCTCTCATGCAGGAACATAGCATTCACAGTGATTAATTTGATATATATTTCTTCCTACAAAAAAACCCTGTCATTGAAGAAAAAAAAAATACTGACATACTGACTCAATAATGAAGTGGTTCTAATGCAATCACACTTTACACACAATGATATGCACACACAAAAAGAGTACACATGCAAAGCACATGAAGGATATATGGCTTCCAACACAAGGATAGTACTTGCAACTCATTGTCTACACATGCTCACATCTGGACATACATAAGTCTTCTGCTATCCAATGCACAAATGTAATTGCCCATTCCCACGTTTTCACAAGGAATAAAAATGCTAATGCTGTGAAAATTCAATGCTTTTTGGAATGCTTTTCATAAGTCACCCTGCTGTCATTTAAAGGCATAATTTACCATTTGCAGTTGAAACAAAAATCCAGCATTAGTGCTTCAAAATAGTTCTAAAATGTGAGTTAGGGATAGAAACAACCACTGTAAAAATTTGAATCCGTATAATCTATGTAAGTGTCGTTAAATACACAAAATGTGAACAATAGTTATAATAAAAATGTTTCAAGACTAAATCGTGTACAGTTATGATTTATTGAGAAAAACGCTGATATCTCCTTATATTTTAGGCTTTATTGCAAAAATCTTATATGGTAGGATGTTTTGTGATACAACAGACCTACACATGTGCATCAAATGTGATATCTTGAACAGTTTTGAAATCACTACTCCCAAAGGTAAACTGGACCTTTAACATGAAATCAGTGCCAGCTCTGAGTAATTTTAGTCATTGCTCAGTTATTAACTGTGTAGTTGGCACTGACCACACTGTACTCAACATCAACTTGAACTGCTCCCTCGCTACTAATGCATTTGCATGAATGCACATTTTATGGGGTCAACACATGATTTCTAACACTGGCTGACCAAATTGCTTAATCACCACTAGCACAAAAGAAAATTATGATAATTGTTTGATTCTTTTGGAGTTTGCAAAGACAGCGACAGGAACTGGTGCATGAAGAGCCTAGTTAGTACCCTTCTCCATAAATCAAATCAAAGTGATGCAAACCTTATGCCTGCCACCAGTTGCTTGGTACTGGAAACCATGGCAACAACGGCTGCACCAGATGATAGTGTTATCACTTCCAACAGGTGTTTCCACAGTGACAGTGAAAGAGCCATTTAACATGTTGAGGATGGACTGATTTTGCTACAACACGCATTTCCCATGGACCCCTGCCTGAGTACCGGTATACTTGGGACTTGTTCTTAACAGGTTAAAATCATTTTGTATATTGATGTACTTTGATGCAAACCCTGGAATCTCTAAATATCTTTATTCTTCACCCTCTCTGACGAAGAATGAAAAGGAGAAAGCTACATACATGTGGACGATTTATTGAGCACCATATTATTCTGTATTACAATTCTCCTTCTCACAAGAGCCATCCGCATCCATACACATGGAGCTTTTACTATCTGGAAATCAACACAACCTACAGTAAACCCTCCATGTACATCCCATGTATTCCGTAGGACATCTTCTTGATGGGAATCTCGGCGCGGCCCAGCTCGGTGAAGCTCTTGGCATCCAGAACCAGCAGGTATGGGAGGCCACCCTCATTGAAATTTAGCACCGACGACACCACAATACCTGGATCAAAGATGGCATTTAAAAGAAGTTCATTCAAAATGTTGCATACTTGTGCGCTGTGTAATGCAAACTTTTGAATATATCACAAGTACACTGTGATTTGATATCTCCAAGAGGAATCTTTTTTTTTTAAGCCTAGAAAAATATGCTGAATATCTATCACCTTTTATTAGCCATTTACAACATAAAAAACAAACAAACGAACAAACAAACACACTGAAATGGTTATCAAGGAAATCAAAACTGCATTATTATTAGTAGTACTACCATCAGAAAGTCTACAGATCACAGTTGGTAGGGACTTTTATTTTTGAATAACTTGTAAGGAGAGCAGAGAAGGGGAAAAGGGGGCAGAGGGGGAGGGGAGAGACAAGGAAACAGAAGGGGAGAGGCACAGAGGAGGGGGGGGGGGAGGAAGGGGTAGAGGTGCTACTACATTCAAAGGAGTACTTATTAACAGAAACAAGCTGACGAAGCAATTTACCATCATCTTCCGCCTGTCCATCTGGTGACCCGATGAAGACCGGTTCAGACGCCACACACCCCTCCTCACTCCATAACTTAGACGTGCCTGTCTCCACATTCACTTTGCACAACTAGCAAGATACCAGAAACAAAGATTGGTATTAAAAGCATCACCACCAATGGGCACCCTAGAATAAAGTCTACTATATGCTGTGAATAGGCAGATGACACACAGCGATCACCTGTTTTATCTTATTAACCCATTGAGGACGGGCTGATTTTGCTACAACACGCATTTCCCATGGACACTTGCCCGAGTATACTCGGGACTCGTCCTCAACGGGTTTAATAAGAGTATAGTCCTGAGTACACTCGGGCAGGGGACTATGGAAAATGCTTGTAGCAAAATCAGACCATCCTTAATGTGCTAAGTTAACTTTAATAATGTCAAAGTCAACTTCATGCAAACATGTCACAAAACAATGGGGACGTACGAGTCCCGAGTAAACTCAGGCAGGGGTCTATGGGAAATGCTTGTTGAAGCAAAATCAGCCCGTCCTCAATGGGTTAACTGAAGATAGTTTTTAATTGTGAGTGATCCCCATACATTACTGATTCTGCAATAAGTCTTTGATAATTCTTTCAATAAACAAACTTCATACTGGAATTAAAACACATCTATACAAAATCACAGTGCAGTGCATAGAACGTAGTGTGGTTTGCAATGTTATTCAGAACAAGATCATGATGATTTTTAAATATCAGTCACTGGCAGTCTTCATCCTACCATCATGACTGAGGGACACAGTCTTGAACAGTCTTGAGGAGTGTTTATTTTTTCCTTTTTTGTTACATAATAGTTGGACTTATCTGCTAATTTCATCTGATGGCACACAGTTTAGGGGAGGAAACAAGACACAAAACAGACTTGAACGTTGATAAACTTTGTCTCAGTCCATTCACGTGATAGCATGATAATCAATGGCTATGCTTGCTGCAAACAGCTATCACACAGACCATGACTTAGATCTATCAATTCTGTCTGCAGCAATAATCAGCATGTTGAACAACTCAAACAGCTAAAACTCGTCACCATCACATCGACACAATATTGCACGTATGTTTTTTCATTATCATCTGTTTGTTTTCCCCAGTCTGATCTCCTTGTGCTTATTTTTAGTCCAAGCACCCAGCATAATTACAATTGCATGTCACATGATACACCTTGACTATCGCATCACTGATCTTCAAAACAGCAAGTATTAATGTTACAGACGAGCTCTGTGAGTTCATTATCATAGCAGTGAGTTCATGTGTTATCAAGTTTGGCTGAATTCTATCCAGTGATCCTTAATTAATCCCATGACCTGTAAACTTTTCTAAATTTGTATCCAGGATTCAACCTCCACTAGTCAGAGCTTTCAGAAAATACCATCAATTAATTTCTTTGACATAGTTACAATGTACAATGCATATGTAAAAGAGAAAATGACGGACAACTTTATTCATCCCAAATAGTGGTAAACGCTGCAACATTTCAGAATTTGATCATCATTTTTTGACTTTCATCTCCAGCACCACAACCTGGCAAAGAAAAAACAAAAACAAAATCTTCTCGAACACAACTCACTGGGAGGGGAAAAAACGGTGACTTGAATAGATAAAAACATCCTAAAGTTAGCAATTGCCCAGGCTTGTGCTAAGCAACTTCAAATTTTGCTGTATAAAGTTTAACAGAACTATCACCCGTATGTATGGTCATAATGCTGCATAAAATCATAACCACACTCTATGCTTCTGGTTAAAATCATTGATTCTTCTCCGTAGGTACGCATTATCCTTGCATGAGATGAAAGCTTTTGATTTCATAATGAATTGGCAGAAGGTCAAAGTTGTAGAAGTACCTTCGATGATTTCTGCCACTTTATTTGACTGAATTTCAGTGAAAGATTTGTCTTTTCTTTCCATGAAATAAAGAGAAAAGACAGCTATTTGACGAGTTACACTCAGCTTATCAGGGCATAGTTCAAGTGAGTGAAAATCAGTGAGTGAAAATCATATTGTGAAGTGCTCAATCATAGAAAATAACCACTGATCTTTCACCACTTCATTTCTTGTTGTTACAAATCCCTTCTAATATTATTTGCATTCATCCGGCATAAAATTTGGAGTATCAATGAAATACGTATAGACTATATTCCACAGAGTTTGATTAGTCCACAGAGTTTGAAGGTGAATCTTTATCCTCATCAGCTCTACTCTCATCATACCAAATTAAAGTATCCAGGCATTTTTTGAGTAAAACAAGTTTGGATAACTTTCACTGAAAAATAACATGAGAAAATATTCCACAATTTCACTTGGATTTCAACTCTCATTTTGTGCAAAATTATCAGAGAAATGCATGCAAGAATTCACTTGAAATACAATTATAAAATAGACAGAACAATAAACAGATTAAGTAATCTTTAAAGGCTTCTAGCATTAAAAAATAACGTTGTGATAGATTTACTGAAACTATAGCTTTTAGTGTGATGAATACATGTATGATTCTCTGAATTACACACTCAGTGTCATATGGTGTATGACTCATTTTCATAGGCAGTATGAGCTATTTGGATCTCTTCCTATGAATCCCTATACCACTTGCAGAACGGAAGGTATTCCATATATAAATGAAATTGATGAATATCAAGGTTACAAGCAGCCTGCATATTTTGTCTATTATACTAAGTTGCCCTTGGGTGACTGCATATCAGAGATTCAACCTTTTTACTGAGCACAATAATTATGCAGTGAAAAATCTATTCTTTTCTTGCAGAACCCTTTGCAAATCTTCATTCATCAATGAGCACATTGTATTTATGCAGGGAAACAGAACTAACACTTTGAGCATGGCATTATAGTCAAATATTCAACCCACATATAAGGTACTACAGGGGGAATTAGACTGCCCTTTTCTGACCTCGTCGTTCAGACAAAACTCACAATGATATAGCACTATTTCTTTCCTCTATTTTTGATTCCCTTTATTCATCCACTGTTTTTTTTTCCTGCATCTATTTTTACATGCAATACTGATCCAAAGATAAATGACAGATGCACAAAAACCATAATATATTCTTCTTACTCTGTGTGATGAATAGATTCCCATTGAGATAATTCCTGATGAATTCTCACTATTACAGCTCCTATTCAATCTATTTCCCTATCTATCTCAGCCTTAATCTGTGTAAAGGTTAAATTTGCCCCATTAGCAATGCAGATTGACTTGGGGGGCAGGGTTGCATTTTACATCCGCCCATCTTGCATTTTGATTGAGGTTACCGGGGGGAATGGTCCATACTTCACTTTACTAGGCATATAAGGGCCATTACAAGATGCATTTCTTTTTAAAGACACATTTTCAGCACTAAGTTGTGTATTCTGATGATACGTGCAACAGTGTGCATTTGTCACATACACAACTGAACATTCAAAAACAACTTTACCTACATCAAATTATCCATTTCATGATTAGTTGTAACTCTAGCATTCAAACTACAATGTAATGCACTCTGCAAATAGTGCACGCACGATAAGCCTTGGTGTAAAATCGCAAAAACAACATCTTGCAAAAATGTCCGTGACCTCTGCCTTTTTGAAAATATCTGTACGCAAAAATAACAGCTTATCCATTACCATGAGCGAATAAGAAGTGTACTGTGTTCTAACAACTTTTGGGCATTTATATCATACATGTATATATAATCATGTACTTCTATAGCCCTGAAACGCCCAGTCGGTCAACTGCTGTTGTGGAAATTTAAATTTCAAACAACAACAGTGTAAACGTAGCAGACAGATGAGCATGCCAACATCAAAGGCCCAGAAATGCAGTCACAATAATACTGAGGTCAAGGCCGGTGGAAACGCAATTTCCAAGAAGAATTTTTACCTCTTATATGTTAGTGTATACATGTTGATTTGTGTGCCTGAAAAAACAGAGGAAGAAGCTGACTCATAATTCACTATTCAAAGTCTATTTATTGCCACAAAAAAAAAAATGACCTTGTCATGAAAAGGTCAATCCACTCCACACTATGCTTACTCCGTCAGAGGAAAGGGGAAGGAGATCTATGTAAGGCAAGGGGCCTGGAACTATTGTCCTGGAACCATTTCACACACTATAAAGAAACAGCACAAAGGAGTATGGGGGTGAGTACCTGGTTGTCGCGACTGTTGAAGCCATACACATACTGGTAAGAATTCCCATTGTGTTTCTCGTAGTTAATGCGAGGCAGTTCGATTGCTGGGGGATTGAAAAGAGAGAAAAATAATTATGATGTAACACAGGCAGCAAAAGTTCCACAGTCGGGATGAGAGGATTCATAACCTTATAAGGGGAAAAAAAAAGGTACAAAGCCACATCATAGGTAATGCTGCAATAACAATATCTGTTTAAAAAAATCGGATCACCCACAAATATTCTGAAAGAGAGCTTACATTTTAACTAGAATGCAAGTCTTGACAGTTCCCAATCATTATTTTTTGGAAAATTGATTTCTCATACTTTTTGTGGAAGACAAAAGAAGTTTCTGAAGTGTTCCCTTTGAGTTATTAGTTGTATGATGACAACAGCCTATAGCACAGATGTCATACTGCAAACCAATGAATTCATGTAATGAGTAGATTACTGTTCATGACTACTTCATTAATTTAAACAAAATAAATGTCAGTCAAAGGAACACAACACAAACCTAATTTCTAGAATTGAAATGTGGAATAGCAAATCTTATCCGTTAATCCATGTGTTCTTGGTTTCAAAATTTCAGAGAGCAAAAGAAACTCTCTCAGTGTGCTTGAATGAGTATACTTTAATATCTGTCTACATTGGTAGGCTGTTTGACTGCCCCATAATGAAATGATCAGTAGGAAATAGAATGAAATAACCGTTAAGTTTATTACCATTAGTTTGTACTTCCAACACAATGCTACAACTTTACGCAATTCAGTGAATCTATAGTCAGATATTTGTTCTAGACAAATATATTACAGGACACAATGCATCCGACTCTATTGCAGCAGCACAGGTTCATAGCAGCTCAACTTAAGTCCTAATCTATTCTATCTATTCATGTTGCAGGATTTCTATTTCGCACAAAAGCATGTTTACATACAGCAGGAGCCAAACTCTATTTTTACTTCAGGAAACTCTATCTGAAATTCTGGCCCCATGCCAATGTCACAATAGATGTGGCATGCATATTTTTTTTTAAAGCAATACATCATCACATGAATGCCGCCGCTGTAGAGGTCAAAGCAGTAAAATTGAAGAAAATGTATTACCTTCTCAATGTTTGAAAGGTTCTTTGGCTGTAGAAACCTCAGGAAGCAGTTACATGTATCAATTTTTTTTATCATGTGTACATATGATTTTACCTATACAGATGCAAATTCCATAAATGTAAAGCCTTGCTTCGATCATCTCATTCGTTTTATCAGTTTGAAATACAAAACAGAACACTTCATAGCTTCTAAAAACGGGAAGTTGGGCACTCGCTTGTTTTCCTGTTCTGACTGTTGACCAGTTATATACACTTATCACTACAATGTACTTGTACCTTCTGTATGGTTTTGTCATACCTAAATTATAAAAAAAAAGAGAGAAGAAATTATGCATAAAACTTACGCAAATCTGCGAGGACGGTGGGTTTACAGAAGACAGTGTCCTTTGACTCCAGGAGGGCACAGTCCCTGTATTTATCCAGGGTGCACACAAAATCTCCAGGTTCAAAGCCCTTCATCAGTCAAAGCACACACAATAGTACAGTTAGAGGGTATCAACAAAACGTACTGCAAAGTGCACTCTTTATTTCTCTACATAATTATTTCTGCATTTCTCTGTCTTAGAGGACAGCAAGTTGCAATGTACCATGCTTCTTCTGTTTTCCTTGTCCCTAAAAGCTTTAGAAATCTTCTCTGGCAAGTGGTATTAGATATTAAAGTTCAGATATGCAATTTTAATTTTTGCCAACAACTCATAAAGTATACTTTTATCTACTATAATTGTATCTTTAAAAAATGTTAAACTCAAGATTAATATTTTTGTTTCATGTGTAAAATTTTCATTCTGTGTATGACTGTGTGTCAATATTTTTTAAACATAATTTTGATGTTAATATGTTATCCACTTGGTACATGTTATAGGACTTGGCTTCATAAAAGGCTCTGCCTTCCTGTCAAATTCCCAATGCTTCATAATTTCTGATATTGATGTTTATATTTTGTATCTGTTGCAGGCAGATCAGTAGCTTTATGTATGCTTGACGACATGAATCTGAATGTACTTGTATTCTATTTAATGTGCATTTTCTGTGTTTTCTGATTGTTTCTATGGTTTTTATGAACTATCAAATAAAATAAATGTTAATCAATAATGCTAAATACTATTCCTTACTAAATTATTATTACACTATTACAATTCAAAAAATTATCTAAAACAAACACTGTTCAATTCGTTCAAAAGAGGAAAAGAAATTGGTTACCTCTACATTCAAGGGAAGAATAAATCTCTTGCATCGCTCCCCTAAATCTAACACTTCAATTTCCCGCAGGGACTTGAGATAGAGCCGTTGGATGATCTCGGCATCTTTGTAGGCACACATGTCCAGCACGAGGTGTTCGTCCTTCTCGTAGGCGTTGATCTGGTGGAAAAAGAAGAGCGGCTCGGAGACGTACTTAGTCGAGACTCGCTGGAAATCGGACCGCCGCACGACGTGGAAGCGGGTCGGCTTGTCCGCGTGAAACTCCAGCGTGTCGGAGAGGCCGTAGCCCATGACCGGCATGGATGCCAGTTTCAACAGGTTGACGTAGAGGGGCTGCTCCACCAGCACAAAGTAGTTTGGCGTCATGAAGAAGCTGTGAGAGTAGGATGGGTGGGTCTCTGTGCAGGGTATGCTGAGGGCGACAGAGGCTTTCTTCAGGATCGGTTCACCAGCAGTGCCCTCTGGGATTTAAAGAAGGTAGCGACAAAACCACATTTTAGAGATGAAGATTAACCAATCATGTCGTGATGAAGTTTGGCCTCAGAAATTATCATCTTATCATGAATAAATTGCCAACTGCATATCTGATATTGGAGGAAGATCATATAGATCTGGTTAAATTAATTCAATCTGCACAAAATGAGAAAGAAATTTATAAACCTTTGCCAATTTCAGACACTGTGATTTTAATCCTCTAAACTTTATGTTAATGAAAAATAATTCATAAATCTAGCCTCAAAGAGGCATTAATCCTTACATTCTGTAACAGAAAGAAAAGTATTTAAATCAATGGATTCTTGTATCAAGTTTTTTTTTTTTTATTGCAACAGATTAGCAAACTGCCTTTCAATAACAAAAATAGGCACATATTCTTCAGTTTTTAGTAGTAGCCATAATGATAATAAAAAAAAAAATCTTTGGCATACATACTCAGGTTGGACTAGAACCAATGATCTTCTGACTACTGGACAGGCATCATATCCACTAGACTATTAAGGATTAGAACCAGCACTCTACTGGCTTTTTATGCAGAAGCTTGGTGGTTTAGTGGATATGAAGCCTGTGTAGTAATCAGGACTATTTGGTTCGAGTATTTAAGTAATCTAAGTATGTATGCCCATGACCTTTTTTTTTTTAATCATGGCTACTATCAAAACACTGAATAATCAGTGTTTAGTTATGTTGATGAAGGGAAAGCTGTCAATCAATTGCAATACAGAAAGTATGAATTATCTACATTATTGTAAACATGAACAACACATGGCTCAAATGACAGAGAATACATATCTTCCTCATAAAATGCTAGCAGTGAATTTCAAAATTATAACACAGATACAACACCAAACTATGGAAATACGTAGACCACTGCTGAGAAGCAATGGGTTAAATCTCTGCACAGGCATACCTATTTGGTGCATTGTAGTTTATACAAGATTTATGTGCACAGAGTCAAGAAGAACATTGAAATTAATATCTCTCAACTTGACAAACACAAAGAATGTGAATTTTTTTAACATTTGGTCTTCATGTTCATCAACACTGGTGAAACCATGTAATATTTCAGTTGCAAAGTAAGATGGTTGTTACAATCTGTATTGCATGGGGGATAGAGGGAAATAGACAGCATGTAATGAGTTCCTTTCCTTCACAAATACACATACAGAAGATGAATTAAATGTTGATACACAAATGTATGCAAAATGTTGTTGCTTACATAAGAATTTCAGATGACATTTAACAATACATCTGATCCCCACATTTTGACTTATTGTACATCAATGATCAGAGTGGAAAATGTATGAGTCATCTTGGTGGTTACGCAAAAGAGTGTATGAAAGGACACGTTGGGATCACTTTCGATGTGGGATAAACAAAAAGACACAAACCCAAACAACAACTGTGCCACCATCTTCAAGTGATGACAGACGTTAACCCGTTCAGGACGGGCTGATTTTGCCACAACACGCATTTCCCATAGACACCTGCCTGAGTATACTCGGGATTAGTCTTCAACGGGTTAATACTGTCTTTTGTGAGTCAGATATCCCTTCACTTATTTTGCTAACCTTCAATGGGGCCTAGTTTGAGGCTAAACACATGTGTGAGCACCCAGTGTATTACAACTAATAGTATATCTCACAGGGCAATCTGATCTTACAACTGTCCTTTTTTTTCGCAAGATCCTAACCACTGAAAATCCACACAATGAGCAATGCTTCGGGAAGGACACAAATTTGTGGCAGTATCTATTAAAGGTAAAACATAGTTCTGGTACTCCTGCAGAACTGCCAACTTTCACTACACAATGTACACGTATAATTATGCCTTTAAGAAATGTGTGGAATAACGCTGATAAACAAGATATTTGTTGGGTAACGACGAAAATGCGAAATAAAGGTTCACTGCACTCACAATCTCAGAACTTAACTGATCGGGGTCAGGCTAACTTGGACTTCGGGACAACTCGTCTTTACTTTGACGGCGGGGCCAAGTTGTCACTTTGGATTGTACAGAGTTGTACTATGGGAGCGCTTCTCGTTCTGGCTGGTCACAGTTATGGGCTGAGTTGAAAAAACGCGCGCATCAAAGAACCTGGTGCGCATACAAAATGAATGTGTGCCATTGTGTAGAATATGGCGATCACAAACCGCATGTAAATTGTCTGAAATAGGGCGAGTTGTCCCTGAGACCGAGTTAGCCTGGATCTTTCTGGAATAAAAGACGGTATACTGACATTTATAATTCTACACTTTTGTTCTCAAAATACTCCAAATCAACTCAATATCCCAGCAAATCACATCAGTCAGGTAAGTTTCTTGGTAGACTCTTCCAATATATTGCAAGCAAATATGAAAGGGTGCAAGACGGGTTCTCAAACCCTTACCAGAACTATGTTTTCACTTTAAGTGTCTACCTTCTTTAGCAGGGGGTATCTTGATGATGTTGTAGGTGGACCTCGCCTTGAAGTTCAGCCCCAGATTGTAGATGGTCTCATCCTTTGTCTGGTGAGGATGTGCCGTTCCCGTGAAGACCGAGATTATCTTTGATACGTCTATCTGTTTCCAAGACATGAATAGGATAATGTTGTCAAACTTTAGCTTGTCAGGTAATGGAAATGACTTGCAGCACAAATTGTCATCTGGTACTCGTGAAATTGGCACCTCTGAATTTCATTGCATATCTTACATCAAACAAAAAGTAAATTGGAAGTGGTTGAACATAATCAGAGATAAATTTACCCCCAAAAAAGCCAATTTGAGAAAGAAATAGAAAATTAAATTTAATCTTACCATCCAACCATAATATTGCTTTAAAATAGAATCATGACATTTCAATGTAAGTCTCTACATTCGTAGGATTTCTCAGGAACCTCAGTCCAGAATATTAAGTCTCTACATTTGTAGGATTTCTCAGGAACCTCGGTCCAGAATATTACGAATGATATTACTCACCGTTTGCTCTTTTTCCAGTGTTTCCGGGTTCACCTTCTGGATCATCGGCGTCTCCGTGAAGACGTACACCTCATCTCCCGACCGCATCCAGTTCACGTTGCAGTTATCTGTGAACTTCAAGCGCGAGAGGAATGTCGACATCATGCGGCTGAAGATGTTCAGGCAGGGGTCGGGGAACCCGGCCGTTCCGAACTCAGTGTAGATGATTCTGTTCTCCTTCATGGCTGACCTGTAGGCATCGCTGTCCAAGAATCTGCAAACAATCGAGTTTTTAGGCAAAATCGAAGGCATTATCCCTTGTGACCACAGACAAACAATGTGCTAGCTGCACACAATTTGTGAGGAAAGTGATCTCCCTCTCCCCCTCTCTCCAACATATATGTATATATAAATATATATATATATATATATATATATATATATATATATATATATATATATATATGTATGTATATATATATATATATATATATATATATATATATATATATATATATACATACATATATGATACATACTAGATAGATGGATAGATAGATTGTACAAATGTAGATAGATAGATGGATAGAAATTCATGAACTGCAATATCCAATCTGCAATACAATGTAGGTTAGGATTCATGTATCCATATAGAAGGAACACAAGTACTCATTTAAAGGCATGATACACTAACATTGAAAATTACTAAAAAACTTATACACCGCTATTGATTTGTTCATTAATTTCTTTTGTCTTCTGTGAAAGAAAAAACAATTTGTTGAGATCACACTAAGCTTTCTACAAGCTGCTTGCAATGTGGTACATAGCTGAGAAAATGACAATCAACAATGTGTTAAGAGAAGGTGGGCTACGTAAAGTGATTTTATTGGGCAGGTTAGTACGGCATGGAAGAATCCACACCTGTTCATGTAAGAGACTTTGCCGTCGTTGAAGGTGAAGCGATGTAAGAGGGCCTGGCCATCAAACATATGGCGGTACTTCTGGTCCCCAAATTCATAGCGGCCCGGACCAGTTCGCAGCAGACTACCACTCAGCCACTTGGGAATGTGTCCTGTACAGTAGATGATTTAGAAAAAAAAAAAAATGTTAACAGTGAAATCGATGTTGAAATCTGAGCAAATATAGAAACATCCAATTTTTAGCTTGGCATGAATTAAATGTACAGATAAGATGGATAAGGCATTTGTTCTCTTTTTCTTCAAAGCCTTCACATGTCCCACTGAGCTGAATGGGAAGGAGAATGACAAGTGATGCTGTCTTTGTGCCACATTTTCAATTTTGCTGAAAAAGTAAGAATACTTTCCTATGTCATTCTTATATTCATCTCATTACCCCCAACACTCATACACCCACTAGAGATAGAGAGAGACAGAGATGGAGAAGGGGGGGGGGGGGGGGGGAGAGGAAAGAGGGAGAGGTACTATGCGTGTACAGAACAACGAGCCCACATATATACACGTGCATGCAGGGATGCCATACCTCCTGCAGTCAGCCATACTACTCTAAGCGCTGATGCTATTGTGTGGTTATTGGCAGCACAATTAATGAATGTCACACATTTGGCCAACTGCAGAGTGTACATTCATCAACCCGGAACATTATTGAGCATAGTCTGCTCACATTATAACGAAATTGTACCCAACTACAAAGGCCAGAAATTTACACGTGACAGCTATAGATACAGGAGAACATATATAGCAGGTTCATGCGTGAACGCAAATCGCCTTCTTTGCAGATCTGCCTACATGGGTAGAGAGATAGTACTGGTACACCACATTACAGGTGCAGGTTAAAAAGAACAATACATGTCATGTAATTTCATATACCTCTTTGCTTTAAACACAAACATGAAAATAATAGTCGTTTTATATTTTGGTATTGGAACTTGAAATGGACAATTCAAATGACCTTCACACAATTTAAACGATGCAGATGGGATCTTTTTCCCTTCATCCTACCCCATTTTTTCTTCCTTTCTTCTACTCTTCCCTTCAAGTAAGTCACTTTAACCCTGCAAACTCCATTGATCTGTGAAAAGCACATCAAGCTGTTATCAACCCACTGAGGACAAGCTGATTTTGCTTTAACACACGTTTCTCATAGACACCTGCTCGAGTATACTCAGGACTAGTCCTCAACGAGTTAAGCTGAAGCTCTTCTGTTCGTTCAGTAATTTGCTGATCAGCTGTTTTTTCCCTCTTTTGCACACACACACACACACACACAAATTATATTCCAAGCAAATCACTTGATTTGTACTTTGATCCACGAGCGTATGATGATAATATGGTGGCCAATAAATCTAATCAAATCAAATCAAATCAAATTAGATTAAGGTCTTTTTTAAGAAGACGAGCAACCAATAAAACATTTACACTAATGAGGAGAAAGAGTTGATTTCAAAGTCAAACTTTCAAGGGGCAATGGCAGAATAATGCAACCATATAATATAATTCCAAACAGTCAAACCTCAATAGAATAGGGGCAGAACCCAGACACCCTACCTTTCACGGTCGTTTCAACACCATCAGGAAAGTCTTCAGATACAGACACACACAGAGCTTCTGGCAGAATTCTAATTAGAGTATGGAGATAAAAAAGGAAAAGGTGGAAAGGATTGGTTGCATATTCATATGGAAGAGTTATACAGTTACAAACAAAAACATACCAAACTGATTATGAACATTGCCACCTCCTCCCCCACCATCCCCCTCCCCAAAACACACACACACACACACATAAACACAACACCACTATACCAAACCAAACAGATCCAACAGTCCAATGAAATCAAAGTATTACTAAAAATTTTGATAATCAATGCAAGAATTAGGAAATTATAACAATCAATCACTACATCTAAATAACTTAGATAGGTGAAGCCATTTAACTGTAAGTCCTTGGGTGTTTTTGGTATTAAAGGACAAGTTCACCTTCATAAACATAAGGATTGAGAGAATGTAGCAATATTAGTAGAACACATCATTGAAAGTTTGAGGAAAATCGGACAATCCGTTCAAAAGTTATGAATTTTTGAAGTTTTTGTGCAGTAACCGCTGGATGAGAAGACTACTGCAGTGTGTGAATAACTTAGATGTCACATGCGTACAACAATGGAAGGAAAATATAAAGAGAATTTCACAAAATTTCATCTTTTGAAAAAAGTACACATTCCCCCGACTCGTTACCGACAAATGTTATGGGTAATATTATTCCCCCTGCCTTTAGAAAGAGGCAAGTCAAGTGCTCTTTTATTATGCGAAAAAAGTGAAAATATGTTGAATTTTCTTTACATTTTCTTTGTACTGTTGTACGCATATGACTCACAAGCTGTAGTAGTCTCCTCATCCAGCGGTTCCAACACAAAAATTTTAAAAATTCATAACTTTTGCATCGATTGTCCAATTTTCCTCAAACTTTCACTCATGTGTTCTACTAATATTGTTGCATTCTCTCAATCCTTATGTTTATGAAGGTGAACTTGTCCTTTAAAGACAAAAATGGCTCTTGCATTAAGTCCTTAAAGGGGATGGCTAGTAACCGATCAGTGGGAATCATTGGGAATCATTGGGAATGCTGAGGGATGATTGTTCCTATCCTTGTGGGATTCATTTAAGAGTACATTATATATCTACTGTTGTGTGAAAATTATTTGCTTCAGAACGGTCTCATATTCAAGTAATGTGCAGATTAATGCCCTGTCACTGACCAGGCACGCTAACCTGGAAACATTAAACTGAACATTACTTGAATATGAGACCATTCTGAAGCAAATAATTTTCACACAACAATAGATGTATAATGTACTCTTAAATGAATCCCACAAGGATTGGAACAATCATCCTTCAGCATTCCCACTGATCAGTTACTAGCCATCCCCTTTAAATCCTGTGAATTTGATGATGATGACAAGCACATTCTTGAAATACAGAGACTTGTTATCTTTCATGAAATCACAGAGAAAATGCATCTTTGCTGTAAAAACTGGGAGGAGGTGAAAATCATGTAAACAATAAAAATGTTCATACTTCATGCATGGTTGGCCATCCTTGGAGCAACTCGGAATAGTAATAATGTGGAACAAATTATGTTTGTATAGTATCTAAAGATTCTGCAAAATTCAAATTGTCAAAATGCGAATGCCTATCTGAAGTGAGTCACAAATTATATGTTGTATTTGATGGCAAAAAATGAAGAAAAAAAACAACTGTGCAATGGAGCTGGTAGTATTAATGACACACCGTGAAGTCAGCCGATATGAAATTCATATTGGTTCAAAGCAAAGTGCAAAGTTCTTTTAATAAGTACTAACAGTACCACAGTGTACATTTTTTCACCCTTGAGATTGAATTTCTTCTTCGGAGCTGCTCTCAAACCTCTCCACTGGTGTTTTTAGTTGGAAGGAATATCACAGTATTTCAGATAAATCATACAACAGCGTCTCCCGCAGTTTATACTTTGCCTCCGGTTTACAGCTATTAATAATACATATTTAAGATGCATGATATTATGAGATATATCAAGAGATTTAAACTCATCAGAGGTCTGTGCATGAAAAGACATCAACACAGATAAAAAAAGTACCCTCCTCCATGTGCGTATGATGTCTACCCCTCCCCCCCCCCACCCAAGTTTCATGTGCTCACTCCTCAATCACATGAAGGCATATCCATTACTACCAGTGTATTCCAGAATGCACTTTTAGTAGGGATACAAAACATATATATCCATAAAACATGGCCTGTCTTTACTATGTCACATGGATTTCTTCGTCTTCTGGTTGGAGTACAGTCCTCCATAAATGGTGTAAATTATCTTATAGTCTTACAAGTACTCGTTGCCTGGTCTTGGTGATTTTCTTTTTCTTTCTTTTCGGCGATGGGGGGGGGGGGACACTTCGATCAGGTTAGTACCCTGCTTTTGTGATGAATGAATAAAGCAGGATCTTTTATGTGCATGGTCGGGTGTGACTCTCATACAAGATAAACGACCTCCATTTCATGTCCTATTCGGTGGACATTGTGAGTGTTTTGCCCCTTACTAGAGGGAAAGGCATGATAATGCAGATATCATTGCTCAGCAAGACTCACTGGGTATTGAATCAGGCTCTTCAACCCCCGAGCCATTTGAATGCAAGGCAGACACACTACCGACTGAGCCACCTCACTGCCCTTCGGAACCAGATCAGACTAGACTAGATATCATGTACATAACAAGGGGGATGATTACCTGGAAGTACAGTATGTAAACATTTATGTTAGGGCACGGCAAAAAAGTACGCTTGTACCCTTGAATGCATTGTACGACTGTAGGTATGTGAAATGTTGAGCTGTACTTGGTTGACCTTGTTGAAATTAATTGGCTGGCAGCAATATAAATGAAAATGACCTGTCAGCCTGCATTTAAAGGGATAGTAGCCTATAGTATTGGTTGAAGTGAGGATTCAACTTTTAACGTTTTGTGAGATATTTAGAAACCATTCTATAATGTTGAAGAGCATACCAATATAAGGGAAATTGAAAGTTTATTTGATGAAAATCAGTTTTGAAATGACTGAGATATATCCAAATTTAACAAGGTAAAACAAAGAGATCCTGATAAAAGTTGTGGCCTAGCTGTTGCATTTTATCAGGATCACTTTTTGGATATATACCCTCATCCACTTCAAGACCAATTTTCATCACATAAACTGAATTCATCTAGAAATTACTCTATGTTCTTCCATATTTCATATTGGAGGTTTACACGATTTCACAAAAAGTTGGAAACCTGTAGCCCCATCTAAACCAAAACTGTACCATCCCTTTAAACCACAGTTCCATACTTACATGGAGCTGTAGGACCTCACAACATTTCTAAGAATAACCTGACTACAGCCAACAAACACAAATAAAGTGACCAAATCAACAATAACAGCAACAATGGCTTTGACAAAAAAGGTAATATTACAGGCAGATTGAGTCATCTCACTCAGCAAGCTGTTTTCTGTGAAAGAGATAACCAGATCTGGGCAGACTAAATAAACTAAAAAAAAAACACACACAAAAAAAACAGCAACATACAGTACAGTGAAAAAAAAAATGAAACCATCACATGAAAGTCATAACCATGGCTTGAGTCACACATTACAATATCGAGATATACATTTATCTCCAAAATCACTCATCTCTGCAGGTTAAAAAAAAAAGAATGTCAAGAAATCAATTTTGTTTAATATACCGGCTTTATATAGGTATATACAAAGGCATCACATATATGTAATGAGTTTGTTTGTTTTTTATGTGTGTGAAGAAATTAAATCATCAAAATGACTCTCAAGTGGAAAAACATTCAAGTAAAGCTCGAGGCAGAATCAGACCTCAACATGATGTGTTGAGCAAAAGTGAAGTTACATAGTCCACAGACAAATGTTAGATCGTATAATTACAGTCGTATTACAAACAAGCACACTTCATGCCTGGGCTATAAAACATGCAACAGGGGCGGATCCAGGAATTCTGTAATACTGTAGGGGAGGCACCTTTACAAAATTGAAGGGGGGGGGGGGCGCACGTGTCCTTCCCCAATATTTTTTCTTTTTATTTCTTTTGTTTTAACAAACAATAAAGAGGGGGCGCACCCCGTGCGCCCCCCTCTGGATCTGCCACTGACTGTGTAAAGCTTAAAAATCTACATCTTTTCCACAATCACTTCACTTATGGTTTATATCTCAGTCACTCTATTATGATCAGTGATATGTAGCATACTTCCAGTTTCTGCATACATCACATACACGGCATGACAATCGATTGACATGCAACATACCAGGCTAACCAGGTAATACACATTATGGTGATTCTTACAACAATCTGCTCACCAACCGTGACAACGACGGTGTTTACATTATCAAAGCGACATGTTCACGACCCGGCGAGTGGAAATACTCCTCCGTCGGCTTTTAAATTATTACAACATGGGCAGTGAGTTGTCTTATTTCTTTACCTGTCTGAGCTAGACGTCGCTGAATTTCCAGCAGCCATTGTTTTAAAGGAGCAGCAACCTAGTCGAGCTGGCGAAGAACGACACGGGATGAATACAGGATTGTATGGGAGTAGAGTGCGAACGAGTATTGAGCCGGTGGAGAGCGGGGAGACTTTCGGCCACATCAACGTAAGCTCCCCGTATCCTTGGATCCACGTCCCTGGGTATTGAGCTGCGATACTGCTATCTCAAAATCAATCGAGACGAGGCTAGCTGGGGCCTGGATGCATCGCATTATCAGCTCATCATCATAGTCCAGACTACACCTCCCTGGGAATCGTTAGATTACGCTAAAATAGTGAGGGACTGTTGGTTTTCTTCAAAGGAAATGTAGACCCCGAATGGCTGGTGATCGTGACATACTGAGTACGCTGGTTGAATACAGAGAATGGTGATCCCATACATCCAGGCCAAGATCAGCTGACACGCACCGGACCGTTACAAGTCACTGTAGTAATGGCAAGTAAGGGTACACGAAGTGCACCACGCGGCACCAGCGAGATAGGGTCATGTGTGTAGAGTTCTGTGGATAGGGTCAACACATGACTGGGGATGAGGGTGCAGAAGGAAGGGGCGGGGAGGGGGGGGGGGGGGAGGGGGGGAGGGGGGGAGGGGAGGGGAAGGGGAGAGAGAGAGGGGAGGGGAGGGACTGAATGAGTAACATCTTTGACTTTACCGGGATTATCTGGGTATACGTTGTTGTTATTTTAATTTTTTGGCGTGTATCATAATTCATTTATGAATATTTACGCCTAATGCCTGTTAAAATTTATACAAGTTTTGATACAGTGACTGCAATCAAGCACCTAGGAAAAATAGGTTTCCGAAAATCAGCGCATAGGCCCTGGGAAGGGGATATACATGTATTGGTAGAGGTAGAAAGTTGGGATTGACGGTGGTCACACTTGTATACAGCGACAGGGCTGTGTATAGTTAGAGGGACCGGGTGATGGGGAGGGGTGCAGTTTTATCACTTCTGGTGCCACTTCCGGGTTTCATCACCTAACAAGCAAAAACAACAACATCAACAAAACACACAAAAAAGTGGGGGCTATACCAGTGGTTATATTAGACCAACTTTTTGTGCACCATACAAAGGAATACATGAGGTGTCGTCACTTTGCAGCCCCCCCCCCCCCCCCCCCACTTTTTTTTTTTAACCCGGAAGGTACGTAAGTGGCTTTAAAAAGAAATAGATAGCGCGGTAAGTCAAGTGGAAGGGGAGAGATGAGCTGAGGACCTTTTTTTTTTTTTTTTTTTTTTTTTGCGTGTTAGCTCATGAAACCCGGAAGTGGGTCCCCCACACTTTTGAAAACGCTCCTGTAATAAAATGACATGTGGCTTGGGGTCGAAGCCCAACATGAGTCTTGCTGAGAAGGACACCAGGGGCCGTATTCTGAGAGCTAATTAAGTGTCTGATTAGCACTTAATTACTGAATTGATATTCTGAGAGCATGATTAAGTAGGGGGTATATTAACTACCATAGCAACAAGCGTTTTGGCGGGAAGGACCTACGCGTTTGCGCGTATCAATGCGCGTGCACCTCTGAGAGGACTTAATCACAGAGTTAATTACGAATCGGTATTCTGAGAGTGTAACCCGGTGAAGTGGTCCGACCTATGCTATCCCCCCCCCCCCCCCCCACACACACACACACACCATGTGTGCACGAACACACCTGCCCGGTTGCTTCTGTGTGGACAGTTCTATAAATGTAGGCCTATTTCAGAGGAAGAAGAAGGCGTCAGGTGAGAAAGAGAATGGCATTAAGTTGCCACTAGTGTTCGAGACAACTTAATGCCCTTCTCATTCTCAACCGACGACTATGGGCTGAGGTGAGGGACGATGGGAAAAGGTCACCTAACCTTCTCGAATTTCCAGGAAATTCCTTGAAAGAAACAAAGAAGAGAGCATCATGAACAACCACTTTTGAAGCAGACTGAGAGAGGGCAAGACATAGGCCGCCAGCGGAACATGACATTATTATCATGTACCGCAATAATGCCCCATTAAAGCCAATAATACCCAAGGCTTTATTAGGCGCAGTCGATTGAAATTCAAGATCTCCTTTTAAGACTTATACGTCCTGCCGATTTAGGAGTATGCTACTACTCATTGGGACCCTTACACACATTATCCAGGTCATGTCTACATCAACATGAAAGCTATCCCAACACATCAAGCGTGTTTTCACGACTGAAAAATTGCGGTGGTAATCATCGGAAGATATGCTGTACAAAAACCACCACCGAACATATCGCTTGTGTATATGTGTCAAGACGCACCCCAAATCCATCTCCTCAACCCAAGGGGGTCATGACTGGGATTTGGCCCTTCCTTGTAATGTCAGACCTAGTATCAACATTTATAAGTCGTTAAATTTTCTGCCAAAATAAATGGACTACATTAACAATGGAATGACTTTCACCAGACGCCACTGCGGCCAGTATAAATATACCATTCTGCGTCGTACTTGCTGTTTCTGTGTGTGACCCGTGGCTCTCAGCCATCATATCAGCGGCCAGTATAATATACCATCGACGCCATTCTGCGTCATTATCGAGACGCTGTGATGATAGTGATAGCCCAGCAAACACTATTGATTTTTTACTTTTATTTTTTTTTTCATTCATGAACTTACTATTCTTTTTTATAGAATTGGTTTTATCCACCCCCAAAAAGCCAAATGTAAGTTAATTAAAGTTATCAAGAAGACAAATAACTGCAACGTGCTACGCCGATAGACGTCGTAGATGTTTGTTTGTTTGTCTGTTGATCTTTTTGTCCTGCTTGCTTGTTTCTGTGTGCGACCCGTGGCTCTCAGCCATCATTGATCAGCGGTCAACTAAAGACGTATATGCTAGAGAAGACGTGTTAGTTGCTAAAAAAATCCCCTCCCCACCAAAACATAAACGAAAATTAACAACTAATAGATTAAGTTCACACAACATGTCAAAGTCCTCATCGTCGTAAAGCTATACCACTGATTTCGTATCATACAGTAATTCGAGCAAAAATGGTAAAGCTATGGAATAGAATGAAACAAAAGGATATGAAATAGAGTCAGAAACTGCTTCTCTGTGTATTTAGATTCGGAATATCGAATTTCAGAATAATTATTGCGGGATGCAGCGACTGGGCAGGCGCAATGTAATTATTCCCAGGAACAATGGTTGCAGGTAGCGCCCTCTATCACCGAAACACAGCATATTGAAGTGAGTCGCAGGTACGTTTCACCGTTTGTTGTCGCGTTGATTTCTGATATAAACGTGAGCCTGAATAACGATAACGATGATAATGTTATAATGATGACAATGATTAAAAATTACATAGAGACAAATATGACAATGATGATACTGCTACTACTAATAATAGTATTAATATAGTCATAACTATTATCATATAACAAGGATTTTATTTCTCGAACGATAAGAATAAAGTATCAATTGCGAATTGAGAAGTGATAACAATATTAAAGCCAATGAGTGGTTAAAACCAATAAGTATTACTGATGAAAGAATATCCGCAAAAAATTTTCAGAGCGGACTGTTACGATAAAGAGAAAACTAAAAAGATATAATCAATATGTTAGGGCCTATCATATAAACATTTTCTAATAATAATAATTTACAAAAAAAAAATCTATTCTAATATAGGTTTTCCCATCCATTTTCGCACTTTTGTCATTCAATTTCAAAGATTTATTATTCAATTTCATCCCGAGAAGCACGTGGAACGCAAATCCTAACTTCAATTTCGTCAGTTGTCATTGTAATTCGTTTTTCGTCAAACATTTTCGAAGACATAGCATTCAGAATCGTCAGTTGTCATTCAAATTCATCCCTCCCGCTGACGGATCGCAGAATGTGAAGATCAAATTCGTTTTTGTTCACACAATTTCATGAATTTTTCATTCAAATTTGTCAGATGTTGTCGATTCTTTATTTTGATGGTGAACAAACCTTAAGCCGACATATTTTTACTTTCTCTCGTAAATTGTATCGTCACACATTATTCCCTAAGCATTTTGCTTAGACATTACACACGAAAAACATGACTGCCAACCAAAATTGATTGAAGGATAAACGACAGTCAAAAGTCATAACCCAGGACAGTATGTCAGTGTCACATTTGAACTTTAACTCGTAATGTTCAGGTTTCACATCATAATGCATGAAGCAAACTTTAAATTTTGTACCCTGGAAGCAGCAAACATAATTATGTTATCCATTCTTTCACATTAAACAGGCTACAATTCTACACTTAAAATTTTGTCTTTGATCATGTTTGCCTAGAATTCGTTTGTCAGTTTTTTCGTTTGCGAGACGGTACGTCTGTTTGTATCAGTGTGTGCTCGGATTGCTTGTGTGTGTGTGTGTCTGTATCTGTGGTTCTGTGTGTGTGTGGGGGGGGGGGGGGGGGGAGGGGGGGGGGGACACCTGTGTGTATGTTAACTCCTGAATGTAAAATGTGAACGGTTACAGAAAAAAAATACATGAATGACTGGAAAATCACACCGGATAGAGATATTAGACGAAATATGAATGAAAGTTTAACGAAAATGATTGACAAAAGACGAAATCGATCCTGCTGTTTTGAGTGCTGCGAGTGAGACTGGCGAATTTGATCTGTAAATGACGAAAATGTATGCCAAATGACTAAATTGAATGGACTTTATTTGAAAATGAACGACGAAAGACGAATTTGAAAGTAAGATTGGCCTATTCCCGACATCCGGCGACGAAATTGAAGTAAAAATTTGTGAAATTGAATGAAAAAAGTTTGAATATGAATGGGAAAACCTATATTTCTCAACAGTTCCATTTCCATTGATCACAGTGTTTAATCATAACCACGGAGTAATTCAATCAATATTCCAAAAAATATCAACAACATCATCGGCAATAGTGACATAAAGCAAACAAACTATTCAAGACAAAATGATTTTTCCAGTGGTAAAAAATTGTTAATGTCATCAACTAGTAAGTTTCTAAAGGAATATTGTGTTCTGGGTTGTTGTTTTTTTTTCTCATGTCAGAAAATGAAAACTCGACTGGGGTAAAATTTGATATCCACTGAAAAGTAGAACGTTACAGAAAGGATTAGTTTTTAAACTAATACTTTACAATAATCTGCATAGTCATAAATAGTAGGCGTACGACACAAAATCAATATAGGTTTTCCCATTCCTTTTCAAACTTTTTTCATTCAATTTCACAAATTTTTACTTCAATTTCGTCGCCGGATGTCGGGAATAGGCCAATCTTACTTTCAAATTCGTCTTTCGTCGTTCATTTTCAAATAAAGTCCATTCAATTTAGTCATTTGGCATACATTTTCGTCATTTACAGTTCAAATTCGCCAGTCTCACTCGCAGCACTCAAAACAGCAGGATCGATTTCGTCCTTTTTCAATCATTTTCGTTAAACTTTCATTCATATTCGTCTCATATCTCTATCCAGTGTGATTTTCCAGTCATTCATTTTTTTTTTCTGTAACCGTTCACATTTTACATTCAGGAGTTAACATACACACAAGTGCCCCCCCCCCCCCACACACACACAGAACCACAGACACAGACACACACACAAGCAATCCGAGTACACACTGATACAAACAAACGTACCGTCTCGCAAACGAAAACATTGACAAACGATTTCTAGGCAAACATGATTAAAGAAAAAATTTAAGCGTAGAATTGTAGCCTGTTTAATGTCAAAGAATGGATAACATAATTATGTTTGCTGCTTTCCAGGGCACTGCAGGGTACACAATTTAAAGTTTGCTTCATGCATAATGATGCGAAAAGCTGAAAATTACGAGTTAAAGTTCAAAATGTGACACTGACATACTGTCCTGGGTTATGACTTTTGACTGTCGTTTATCCTTCAATCAATTTTGGTTGGCAGTCATGTTTTTCGTGTGTATTGTTTAAGCAAATGGTTGGGGAATAATGTGTAACGATACAATTTACGAGAAAAAGTAAAAATATGTCGGCTTAAAGCTGGTTCACCATCAAAATAAAGAATCGACAACATCGGACTAATTTCAATGAAAAGTTCATGAAATTGTGTGAACAAAAACGAATTTGATCTTCACATTCTGCGATCCGTCAGCGGGAGGGATGAATTTGAATGACAACTGACGATTCTAAATGCTATGTCTTCGAAAATGTTTGACGAAAAACGAATTACAATGACACCTGACGAAATTGAAGTTAGGATTTTCGTTCCACGTGCTTCTCGGGACGAAATTGAATAATAAAATTATTTAATCTTTGAAATTGAATGACAAGTGCGAAAATGGATGGGAAAACCTATATTAATAAACAGACGCAAAAATGCATGGAAAACATGTGTGAAAACATGCATGTGATGTAATCAATAACACTTACATAATTATGAAAACAAGTTGGTTTCACTGTTGACAGTTCAATGCTTCAACAACAAAAATTTTATTGTTACAATACTAGAATAAGTTTATATACCAAGGAAAAGGAAGAAGGAGGTATAGTGGACATTGTAGAGGGTATTGAAACAGTAAACATACTTTGCTGGTGATCGGAATCAACAATTTCCAATGCCATGGTAGTTTTTTTTTTTTTTTTTTTTTTTTTTTGGCCGGTCTGACCATTGAATCAAATGGAATTGAACTGACCAAGCCGGTGAATAAAGTTATACAAAAATGTCCAGGACGAAAAACAAATATACAAACAAACACAGCAGTAAGCAACAACAACACCATGCAAGAATGACAACAAGTGTTCACTTTAATTAGATACAGTTAACTCTTATGTCATTTCAGTTAATTTAGTTTTCTTTCCATTCATGCAAAAAGGCACAAAGCTATCAAATAGAAATGACAATACATTTTTTTTGTAAGTGCATAATGTGCAGTAATGCCTGAAATTATTTTCTTGTAAAGTATTTTTCTCACATCTGCGATTACACGCGCCACTTTAGCTAAATTTCTAGGACCTGCTTTTTAAGACTTTTAAGAAAGTGATCAACCCTTTTGAAGTTACTATGAAGGCTTACATTCAATATGACATGATAAAGGAGTCATTCAATTCTATATACAAAAACTAATTAACACCATGACTGATTTCAATATTTCAGTTTAGCACTTCTGAGATTCTGAAATCTGATTATCTGTTCCATTATCATTTAAGCTAATGATATAACTACATTAAAAAAAGATATTGCAATTTAACAAAGAGAAGAAAAAAATTGTTTCTTTGCATTAAATAAGTAGTGCTTTCAAAATTCCACGGCCAGAAATTAATTCATTATAAGCTTGTTGCCGTTACATTTTGCAGAAGATGAAGAATGACGAGTTTAACCAATAAAATTTCTTATCTGAAATCTTCATTTCAGGATATTTTTTTCTTTCTTCTTTTCTTTGTTTTTTTTTTCTTTCTTTCTTGAAATCCGGAACATTACAATAAGTTGAGACTAATCACGTTTTTGAGAATTTCAGACGTGATCTACGAACGATGCAAATCGTGATGAGCGCCATCTTGCGTTACATCTTTGCAAGGTCTCTGTCGTTGTGCACTGTCGTCTGGGGAGCAGGAGGCTTACTGCACATTGTAGATAATGATTTTTGACTGGAACTAAGCATGCTATCTCAATATCATGACAATGTTCTAATGATTTAGTTTTCCCCATCCTTTTTCGACTTTCCAGTCACATAATTAGTCCCTCCCCCCTCCCTAATCCTACGAGACTATTCCAAGCTTTAATAGTGTACATTAGAACAGAATCAAGTATTCAGGCACAACACGGTGTGTCTTTCGCCAAATCATGCGCTATTTATTATACGCTCTTTCCCCTCACCACTTTCTTATTTTTTCCATTTTTTTTATCTCTGCCTTCGTTTTCATTTGCTCTTCCTCTGCGTATATTGCTGCCTTAAATGCATTTCTCTATCATTTGTTGTCTGTGTAAGAAGGGGGGGGGTGTATTTTTGACGAGTGAAAGGTCATTCAAATAATGCCTTCTAAATCTCAGGAAAGTTTATGCTTATTTTCTGCTTGCTTCGAATACAAATTCCAGGGATCTGCGATGGCAGCGTGTTGTTGTTGTTGTTGTTGTTTGTAATTATTAGGAAATTTTTGGTTGGAAAACATGTAGTGATTAAACAAATCGAATCGAATGGCAATGTTGTAATTAACGAATGACGGTATGATACGTTTTATTTCATCTATGCATTACAAATACCTCATAAATGATGTTAACTCCCTTTATAAAATGGGTTCAAGAATGTAGCCAATTGGAAGCGCTGAAATGAGTCACGTGTGCGTGCATTATTTTCTTCAGGTATGCACTAAGAAGAGTCTCTCTTCCACCTCCCTGGCCTGACGTACGTCACAATGTTTTACACTAGCAGTGCGCACTCAATCAGTTGTTACAAGTGCGTCACGCGCTACTATACGCGCTGTCAATCCTGTAAACAACTTCTAGTTCGGGCCGCGGGCTGCCACAACAGCCGGCGGCCTTTCTTGTGCATAACAGTACGTGGCGTACGTATACTCTTATACGTACGTACAGTACTTATGTGCGGGATTTCCGAGTGCGCGCGTGCGTAAATGTTTGGGACGAACATCTTCGGACATCTTGACTTTTGAGCGAGTGCTACATGTAGCTGACTGGTATTGACCCACAAAGGTACGTGAATAATACTGTTAGTTTTCGACCCATTTTATAAAACAAATGATGCACAGGATTACTTCGTGGCGTTAGTGAAGGTGCGGCTCACTCTCGAGTATTGACAACGGTTGCAAACATGCACTCGGCTGCGCCTCGTGCATGTCGCACCATTGTCAATACTCTCGAGCGCGCCGCACCTTCACTAACACACTCTATCCTGTGCATCATTTGTATATCAGTCTCAACCCTCCCTAAGTGCCAACTTCTTTTCCATGAAGACAACAAAGATTGAAAGTAATCAAGGGTCATTTTTAGCTCCTATTACTAGTGGATTTTTCGCTAAATAAGTGAAGTAGGCCTATAATTCATCTTTTTGTAATTTCTTGAAGTGCAACACTATATTATTTATCATTACTCATTCAGTGCCCTATTGGTTCAATACCTTGATTCGCCCGCACTGGCAATGAAAGTGTTCTAAACATAACTTTGTCGTGTGATTTTCGGATTGATGCAATGAACTCTATGCTTCCAACCCCGGCAAGTGAGGGCGTCCTCCAATACCACGGGCAGATAAATTTGCCCCACCATTGATGTCTACGAGTTTAAAATGATAATAATCGTGTACTAAGTGAAGGTCCAATTGTAAAAATAATACTCTCGTGTAACTACCCTTTGGTGTTCAATATTTTCTGCACTGTTAATTTCTTGGGTTCACACTGCGCCCCACTGTGTGCATTTACATGTCTCAGTAGCTTATAGGTTAGATTTACAGTCACACTTTGGTTTCCGTTTATGCGACCTGGATATTTGCAAAAATTGCTGTGTCACATTTCGTCCACGTTTCATCCAGTCTAAATAACACGGCCTATAATTGTGAATGCTTACAATAGCTCTTTACAATTAGCCAAATTCATGAACATCTTCTTAGATATGTGTATCAAATCTTTAAAATGAATAGTGGTTTATCTCGAGTAATAAGATTTCACGAGCCACGAGGCATTCGTACATATTATTCTTTATGGCACGTACTTCTTTAAAATGGTTAAACAATACGAATCGTCAAATCTGTATACCTCGTATTATGTATTACCTTTTGCTGGATAGAAATAAAGTATAACTGGATTGAACTGAACTGACCTGAAAGGCAACCATCTGATGACCATTTTAGGATATTTTGAAGCAAAATCACACTACTGGGTTTGTGATCTTAAGGGAATTAAGAACTAATGTAAAGGACAAGAAAATAGGAACTGATTCTCACGAGGCACAGTCAACTTACAACGACTAACTGACGTCTCGTTTCCCTAGTCGAATTACATTCAAACTTACGTTGTGTTTCCTATTAAAAACCAATCTCCCTAAGGAACTGGAATCACGTCATAAAGAAGAGAATGCTTTTCCAGCATTGCTCTTCGTCAGCAGCAGTAAAGGAAGCTTCGCTTCGGATGCAAAAGTAGCATTGGAACAATAACAGTTGTGGTAGTTGAAATAGAAGTGGAGGTAGAAGTTGTATAGTATTAGTGGTAGTGGTGGTAGTAGAAGTGGTAGTAGTAGTAGTAGTAGTAGTAGTAGTAGTAGCAATAGTAGTAGTAGTAGTAGTAGTAGTAGTAGTGGTGGTAGTAGTAGTAGTAGTAGTAGTAGCAAGTAGTAGTAGTAGTAGTAGTAGTAGTAGTAGTAGTAGTAAGAGTATAAATCGTAGTAGTAGTAGCAGTAGTGGTAGTAGTAGCAGTAGTGGTAGTAGTAGTAGCAGTAGTAGTAGTAGTAGTAGGTGGAAGTAGTAGTAGTAGTAGTAGTAGTGGTAGTAGTAAGAGTAGTAGTAGTAGTAGTAATAGCAGCAGTAGTAGTAGTAGTAGTAGTGGTAGTAGTAAGAGTAGTAGTAGTAGTAGTAATAGCAGCAGTAGTAGTAGTAGTAGTAGTAGTAGTGGACGTATAGTTGTGGTGGTGATGGTGGTAGTAGGCCTACTTAATTAAAAAAGGACAAGATTGTGGAAATATGACAACAAAAATAGCGCAAGTAGCAAAGTTATCGTGATTTTTAATGTTCAATGTGATACGATCATAATCAGTGGGGGAGAGGGCGAAAAGGGCAGTCGCCCCACCCCCTAAAAAGAAATAAATAAAATAGCCCCTACCGCTCCCCCAAAACAACGACAACAATAACAACAAATAATAACAATATGTTTAGAGTAAATTCTTTTGATATTGGACAAGTACCCTCTACTTCACGAAATAGCATAGCGATGTCGCAAATGATTATGGAATTATAAAATTGTGTAATCCCCCACCCACCACACACAAATATTTCCTTGCTTTTGGCCTTGTACATGTACATGCTAACTCATGACGAACTTATGATTATGTCCGAATAGAATTTGATATCGATATTTGTGTGTGTGTGGGGGGGGTATGACATTGATTGTCATTTACCTTCCCGACTTTCTTTATTATACTAACTCACCTTCTTTCCCTATTTAGTGGCTGCATTGCTCATTGTTTCAAATCACCATCACCATTATCACTGCCAAACTGATTATGTGAAAGATGACAGCCATCTATGGGGATCTCAAAACACGCTCAGGCAGCCTTGTCAGCGACTAAGCGTAGTGATGTGCGTGATAGACTGCAAGACTATCGATGAAACGAAAGACAGTTTAATATGACGCAAGTTATTCTATCCCCCTTTATAAACGACTCCACTTTAAGAACCTATCATTAAGAGGTTCTAAAAAATATCAACCACGTCATACCATCAGCATGATTTCTATTTGTTTATCTGTGTTATCAATTCCTAGGCCATCATAATCTCGACCCCATAATGACTGTGCTTTCTGGACGTAGTGCTATAAGCTGTAAAGCCTGCCGTAGTCAAATAGATGGCTATAATTGGGATAATTTTTATGGAGCTTATCGTATGATAATAATAATGATAATAATAATTACTATTATTATTGTTATCATTATTATTGATATTATTATTATCATTGTTATTATCATCATTATTGTTAGTATTATTAATATCATTATTATTATTATTATTATTATTATTATCATTATCATTATTACTATTGTTGTCATTATCATCATAATCATCATCGTAGTTATAAATATCATCATTGTGATGGTGATGATCAGTGTTATTATCATTATCATTTTCGATATATTAATGTTTAATCCTTTTTTTAGTTATCTTTTTTCCTGCGTAATTGCTTGTCTCAATATTTGTGTTTATTTCATCTGTCAAAGATTGGCATTGTCCTGAGATTTTGTACTACTACTGTACAAGACAGGAATACATGTGCATGTAATCGTGATTGTAATTATTTTCATTTCCATTATTTCTGTCATTTGTCATCTTTATATATTTGTACACGCGATGCGATCATTGTTATCATGAGTATAGTGTTGTCATCACCCTTTTTTCTGTTTCAGTTTGTTATTTCGCCTGAGGGTTATTTCGCAAAAAGTTAAGATTTAGCTAATTTTCCCCATTTTTTCATGATGTGGATATTCATGGGATAGCTACATCTTCCTGTGATGGAATTCCTTATCAATAAAAATGTAAAACCTTTTTATCGAAGGCGAGCGAAACCAACAAATACCCTTACCTCTTCAGTATCATTGATACAATCAACGTAATGCACTCTATTTGACTTCCCATATATAATTTTCCAAACTAGTCGTCAAACTTGTCTCATTCTAACAAACTCTCCTCTGAACAGGAAAAAAGAAATGAGAGAAGAAGACAATTATTGAAACGCTGAAGGATCTTTTTTTTTTTTCGTTTCCCTTATCAATCAACACGGCGAAGTGAGAATATGCATTTCGCTACGTATCAAATCACTGCCACCGGGCGACGGAGAAAGTGCGTAGAATATAATAACCTGACGATGCGATGATATGGAAATACGCCTGGGATCCTCTCTTGCACACGGCACGCTCATGACGTAGAAAATCACAGCCGGCGAATCAAATCCGTCCTCTCCGGCGATAATGCGCGGGATAGCGAAAAATGAAACCGCGCTCATGCTCGGTCACACAACCGCGTGCATTTCCATACACTTTGCTCATTGCCAAGTATAAAATTTACTACATCTGTTTTATTTTTCCAGCCGTATTTTCCAATTTTTAACCATCCCCTTTTACCGGCATTATCTTCGAAAATTCGCTTGTAAATCGGGCCTGTGGTTTGGGGGACACGAGGTAAAATCGAGGAGTAATCTTTTTTGCCTTTCGTTGTCGTGAATGAAATCACACTAGGATCCTACACGCTACGAGCGAAACGAGCGTCGTCATTTTTCGTTGCCCGCCCTTGTCGATCCGACTAAAGTCAGATTTCGCCAGGATTTTTTCCACGGTAACAAAGTCTCTTTCCACCGTTTTGGGGGGAAAAAGACAACGGAGCGGAGAGCGTTTTAAGCCCCGCACATTACCCGAAGCTCGAAGGCTAGGCGAGCCGTAACGAGGCGGGCTAGATCGAGGGGATCAACATTAATCCACGACTAGGTTTTTGTCCCTGCGTCGCGAGAGAGAGAGAGAAAAAGAGTAGATAAGCCTTCCGAACACAGCAAACAAAAACCATGAACAGTACAATCCGAGCATTCGAGAGCTTCGTCGAGGCCAGCAACGCACGGAACAGCCAGGCGACCACAGCGTCGTCGCACAACGACATCGCACACGACGTCGCCTGTGATCGTACCTCTTCGCACTGTGCCGGACATCAGAACACACCGGACCATGTCGGTAAATATGAACTCCCGCTTCTTCAATTTTCGATGCTGGGAATGCGATGATGCGAAAGCGGACATCGCCGTTCCAAATGACCATACTAAATATTATTTTTGTATTTGGTGTTTCCATTTTCCATCTTCTGTCTTTGCTTTGTGATTAACGCCTTTTTCATGTTTTTGAATATTTTTAATGTTGACAAATTTACCTTCATGAACCTACAATTAACATCGATTTCTTGCTCATGCACCAATTCGATCTGAATCTCAATTCATGTTCCTTTCTGGTTGTTCTAAAACACGATTTACTTGCACTCTTATTTCTAAATTATGTAAATTAAGCTTTTCGCAAGCTTCCTTACAGGAAGAATTATGGAATACCTGTCACAAATATGTACCATCGCCAGGTCTAAACAGCAATTATCACTGACATCCAGAAATATAACGGGATTTATTTGTAATTTGTCTGTAAAAAGAAAGATTAAGTTCTGGGGAAGGAAAGATAAAATTCCCTGCGATTTATAGAGGCGATAATTTCACAGAGATCAATTCTAATAACCACATTTTCAATTGCAAAACATTCCATCCACATCTGCATTGATAAACACTTGTGTCATGGACTTTCGTTTTGATGTGATGAACTGATGCAATCGCATCAAAGTTTTCTTAATAAAAAAATAATGATACTAAGTAATCGAAATTGTAGTGGCGGAAACTTTGGTAAGAAACCCTTCTCATAGTGAACACATTTCATTATTGATTCTATTTTCATTTCCTTTTACTCTGTAGGCCAAGAAAATAAGAATGCCTGGAAATTTGTAATTTTCACAATTCTAAGTTGCGTAATATTATCAGAACGTTGTGCATAACCTGTCTTATGAAGGCCCACCACTTTCGTTTATCCTTTTTGGAACCTTTTTGGTTTAAAAAGAATAGAAGCAAACACAATACATAACCAAACAAAAAAGTTTGCGAGCCTCATGTTAACGAAACTTTAAAGAGAATTAGGGAATTCATTGATTTTTTTTATTACTACATCTTTACAATGCACCTGTACTTGCTTGGATATACCCTCCCGTATTGTCACTTCAGTGTATGCTATCGCTCCTTGTCAATTTGTCACTGGGCCGCCGTTTCCCCGTGGGGACCACCGATTGGTTCCGGGAATATAATCATGGCAGGCCATTACCTTCCTCTATTACAGTATTGAACGGTTCAGGTATCCCCAACGTTGCTGCTCTATGCGCTCCACAAGGGAGGAAATTAAGTGTATTGAAATATATGCCAGTGTTTCCATGGAAAAGAAGACTTTTTGCTTTCATTGTACTATTCTTTGAATTTTAGTAATTTGCTCTTACATACATTTAGATTAATTGGGGAAACACAAGCACGACTTTCATTCTATATAACAAACATAAAAGTGTTAGTTTCATCAGTATTGGAAAAGTATTGTTATTCCATAACGGTGCAGAAAAAAGAAGAAGATAATGTGTCATGCATTGTTAGAAGAATGATCACTATTAGTATCATTATTGCAATTATTTTCAATAATAACAGTGATAATAGTAATAGACGTAGTAGTATTATAGTAGTAGTAGTAGTAGTAGTAGTAGTGGTAGTAGAAGTGGAAGTAGTAATATTGATAAGTGTCGTGGGAGCCTATTGGGACAATGTTACTAACAAACGGAGAGAAATATATCTACTCCTCTTCACCTCGGCAATCTTAACTGTCGCCATCGGAAAATAAGGATACATTACATCCATATATCTTTGCGATGACGGTGACAAATATGCAGGCTGCAGTCAACGTTTCTTTCTTGCTTTCTCTTTCTCTGTCTCGCATTCTCTCTTCTCTCTCTCCATAACTGTATATATATATATATATATATATATATATATTTATATATCTATATATATTATGAGTGAAATATTTGAGTTGGTAGTTGCTAAGACGTGGACAGATGGAAGAAGTACAATATAAAACTTTCTATCTTTACCTCCCAATATTCCAACTTAACTCTGTTATATCTTTTAAGGTTCATATAAAAAAAAATTGTATGAGAAGAAAAAAAATAACAAAGCAAATGCATAACTTCTGTCTTATATACTTTATTGGGCACCCGTCTGTAATCTTACAGTACCGACGAAATGCTAAATAAGAAAAGAATGTTCATAGACATTATGTCTTTATAACAGTAGTAATAATATGGTGAGAGAAGACTCGCGTAGCCGATCTGATTATCGTTACAGTGGTGTTGATAAAATCTGTTATTTTTAGTATTAGCAGCAGTGTTGCTAGAAGTATAACAAGTATAATTATAGAAGTAGTTGTAGTAGTAATAGTAGTAGTGCTAGTAGAGTCCTGTAGTAGTAGACGTAATAGTAGTGGTACGTGTAGTACAGTAGTAGTATAGCAGGAGTAGTAATAGTAGTAGTAGTAGTGTGAGTGGTAGTATGTACGTACGTATGTACGTACTTAGGAGTATGGTGGGATGGCAGTTTATTAATAAAGAATGTGCTAGTAATGACAGTATAATGATATACTAAATTACTAGTATTAAGGGAGGCAATAAAGTCATGCTAGAAGCAATGAAAGTGTACATTGCGGCTGTTAAATCTCATTTTGTTGACTGACTATACAGTCATAAAATGTACTTGCGATAGGTTGAAGAGTAGCTCACTGGAACCGGAAAGGAATTATTTTCATCCGCAAGCATTTTTAATGCCGGAATCGCTATTCTTACTCCTTTTGTACGCACCTATCATTGCAATCAGTATTACTAATAATCACATCGCAGCATTATTACCAATTTGTCAACATCATCGTTTTGTCGTCAGAATTAGATCTACTGTTTGGGATTACGATTCGTTCGACTGTTTGAAAAAAAAGATGTCACTGCTGATAAAACTCCAAACATTATTACTACGAAGCAATCCTTCCCTTTTCACTACCAGTATTTTTACTACCTTTGCTATTATCAACATTTTATTACATCTGCCTCTGCACGCTGCTCTGACTTAAACTTTTAATACGAGTTCCTCAATACTGCCAATGTCGTTACCATGGCTATGATGGTTTATCTACCACTACTACTGATGCTGGTGCTACTGCTACAGCTACTACTACTGCTACTACTACTACTACTTCTACTACTGCTACTACTACTACTACTACTACTACTACTACTACTACTACTACTACTATAGCATTACTGACAGCATTAGTACTAGTACCAGATCAGCCAATATCTACTTCTACTTCTGGTGTACAGCTGGTCAGCTACTGCTGCTCTGATCATGTTTCGAAGCGAGTTGTGCTGACGAGTTCACAAATAGACACCAAGTTCCCAAAGACCTTTTTAGTGTGTGTGCGTGTGTGTGTGTGTTCTATGAAAACAATTTTGAATTCTCCATAAACATGTCGTTTTCTCACTGCTATATGGTCGTTTAACACTATTACTATGATTTACACGCACGGATGTCTTGGCGTGTCCTTCGTATAGATCTTTGTATTGCAACATTTTTAACACATCATGGAAATAAAAAGAAATAGGATCGACAGGAAGAAAAGTGAGTCGAGACGACGGTGGTGCATGCCTCCAATTTCTCGTGTAAAACCTTTTACAGTATGTTATTTTGAGCTGTAAATGTCTTATGCCGGTGATCATTCATGTTCTGGCATAGCACCGAAACTCCTACCCCTCAACATCAATGTCCACAGTGTCCTCAACGTTAACATCCAACCGCAGTTCTTATTTCCTTCTCCCTGCCCCCACCCTCCTTTTTAGGGGAAATGGGGAGAAATTTATCACTCGCATTTCCTCCGAAAAGCGATTCGCGGCAATTTGCGACAACGCAATTTACATTAGACTACTACATCTCGCGCTCTCTCTCTCTTCAAATAGCCAGATGGGACAGCGTCCATACGACTCGCCAGGTCCATGCTTCTCCGCACTCCTCGGCCGGGGAGTCGCCCACCGTCTGCACTGGGGCGCCTCTGAGGCAGAATCCCTACCTTTTTTTCCCCCATTGCTACGTTACCGGTTCAAAGAGAGTCGAAACCTCCATAATGTTATCTGGTTTTAGATCTTGATGAATTAGCCATATTTTTCCTTTTATTCTTTTTTTTTTGTTTTTTGAAGAACACCGCCATAACAATGAAGATATAACACTTGCTGGCAGCTATCGAAAGGCTTAACTTTGCAGCTAGGGGATTAATCAATACAATCAGCCTTATTTTTCGCCCTAAGCAGTTGTGCGATTTGAATATTCATTGCTAGCATATGGTTTATAACCTTAACACGGAAAACAATCCTGAAGGGACAAATTGGCTATAATCCGGAATGATTTTAGTCGTGCGTTCAACAAAATGGCTCTGCGTTTTCCCCCATCACTACAAATACTATATATCGCAAAATGGGAAGTCGACTTTCGTCCGTTTAGAGTCTTGTGGTTTGCTGTAAGGTGTATTTCATTGAAGAAGAAAATATGTATTTCAGGACAATGTCTCAAATTAATTGGACAGACTGTTGTTCTTGAAGATGAGAAAGACATTCCATGAAACAATACTTCAGATTGGAGATAATTACAGTAATGTCTCTCTTCAAAGTATGATGTACAGTCGTGCGCTTATTAGAAATGAAAAATGCATTTACACAGACAAACAAGCAAAATGGCACATTGTATTATTTCTATTTTGGCATCACCTTGAAACACTTCAAATTGCAAATAAATTCCTCCCGTTACAGGGGTGGTACAATTTCGGCTGACATTCGGCCGCAGGTTTCCAACATTTTTTGATGATAATTTTTGTAGATAATGAGAAACCTCTTATGAAATATAATTATAGGAGCATATAATTGTAAGAGGAATTCAAAGTTTATTTGATGAAAATTTGGTTTTGGAATGGCTGAGATATCCAAAACAAAGCAATCCTAATAAAAAAAAAAGGTGGGACCAACCTTTTATTAGGATTGCTTTGTTTTACTTTGTTTTTGGATATCTCAGCCATTTCAAAACTGATTTTCATCAAGTAAACTTTGAAGTCCTCTTAGAATCGTACACTCTTTGAACATTTCATGAAGCGGTTTCTAAGTATTATGCAAAAAGACTGAATCATCACCTCAACCAAAACTACACCATCCCTTTAAACGATATGTTATTCTTGCTGTTAGTTAACCTTTAAATGATAATATAGATATAATGTATTTTATACGACCTTTAGAAGAGGAAAGTGCTTCTTGGATAAGTATTTGCATAACGAAGAGATTATCTTCAGACACGATGGGATAGAGCATGACATTTGCCGAACTAAATTTAACCCACTTCAAAAATACTCAGAAAATAGTAACATATCACGTGAAGAAAGACATAAATTAAAAAAATAAAAAAACACCCCAAATAATCTGAGATTTATATTTGAACTCTGTCATCCGATGACAGTGTTATTGATAATTGAGCAAATGCTAATTCTGCGCGACGATGAGTATGTAATACCGAAACAAAGGCAACTGTATGGTGAGACACATTCTGACGAAGACGAGGAAAAGGGAGATTTCATTCATTTGCTCGGCCACGTGTTTTTGTCACGGGAAATCTGCGATTTAATGTGCCAAAACTGTAATGACTCACCGAAGTTAAAAATCACAGGTGTCGATGAGCTCACACAAAAATAGAGACGTGCGTTGCACAATGAATTTTAATTAACCCGCTCGTCATATTCTCAGAAAATCAATAGCTACACATGATAATTCATTTTCACCAATTCACTCACTTTTTTCCTGCTCCCGCGTGACTATTACTATCTGTCATCTCAATATCCCTTTATCTATATGTTTGTATATCTCTTGAAATACATGTGTATTAAAGATTATATGGATAGATGAATAGTTTAAATAGATAGATAAATATTGCTATATATAGATATATGAATACATAGCTAGCTAGCTAGATAGATAGATAGATAGATAGATAGATATTGAAATCAATTGGTAATAGATACATACATAGAGATATAAAAATATGAATAGAAGGAGATATACATGTATATGATAGAGATCGATATCGAGGGAAAGAAAATGAGAGAGAATAAGATAAGGGTGAGATATAATTTTATGTTGATATTAAAATGTCTTATGTGCACTCAATGGTCTCTTCGTATCATTCGTTAGTTGTTAAGACTGGATTTTTTTCCCTCTAAGTCTCAACATGCATACAACTAATATACGTCTACACTAGGAATACTGTTTCTATGTTAGGACTCATTTATGAGCTTTTTCTTCTTCTTCTCCTTATTTTTAAAGTTGAAGGTGTCCAAGATTATGTTCCCGATATGACAGAAATCCTCCAGACTTGTCTAGCTTCCTTTGCGCATCTTCGTGGCGTTGAAGTAGTAACATTTCACATTGCTCCCTCATCCTTCCTTCTTCAACCCGATGACCTTAACTGAGCCGCGATAAACTGGGTTCTAGAATTTCCTCCTTCTTGCAATAAAGAGAGAGAAAGAGAAAGAGAAAAAGGGTGAAAAAGTGAAGTACTTCGAGGTGGTAACATGGAAATATGTATTAAGCATTTCCCCTCCCCTGTTCTAATGAATTTTAACGGAGAATTGGGTATTTACCAATTAACTTGGACATCCTGCGTAAGCTGCCTGATCGGCGGTTACAAGCTAGTGGGATTTCGGACGTGCGCTGTTCGGCCGTGGCTTTCGGGGCGGAAGACCCCAGCATCTTCGCTGGTGCGAACAGCTGCATCAAAGGTACAGACGGCGGTAATTCGTGCACGGATTCATCTTCATTGAGCAACATGCGGAGATATTTGGAGGCACAAAACATGCCCAAATTTGTCATACTTTGTGATTCTGGTTCTGACGCAATGATTGACGTATCTTCCAGTTACTTCAGATAGACTCTAGTTAAATCCTGTCATTATCTTTTGTTGATTTTATTGATTGCAAGTATTCAAACTTAAGAAAAAAATATGCGAGTGTGTGGGTGTCTTTCTTTTGAGTAGCTGTTAAAAGAGCTGCTAAACAGCTAATAAGATTGTTAATGATGCTTTGTTTTTCCTTTGTAAGTAACTGTTAAATGTTTAAACTAATATCTTTTAGATTATTTACAGGTGTCACTGAATCTTATCCATGAACCTGTTTTCGCAATAGATTCAATGCATCGTTAGCCGATAGTATGTTTTATATGATGTTATATATTCAGCACACGCTGATCAAACAATGCTTACGCTTCCCCAGGTTTAGCGACTTAGATGTCAACAGAGTTATATTGCAGAAAAGTTATATATCGCAAACTTTTTATTATGCAGTATCAAATATTTATTACACTGTAAACTTACACTGACTTGTTTGTCTTCGTTTCGTTGTATCTTTTTCCTGGTAAACTAATTTTTATAAAGTCTGCGGATCCATTTTTAACATTAAAACCGATATCATCTGCACAATACCGATAAGCACCAAACAAATAGGGTCTACTAATACGTCTTCTGTAAAACACGCATCTCTTCGAGGTTTCCTTAATCAACCTTAAAACATACTCGTTTTACATATTCATCCTGAATGGAGATGTAATAAGATTGAAAGAAGAAAATTCCTAAATTTATTAGTTTTGAAGTCATTGTCTTTTATTCCAGCACCAGTCATGGTTAAATATCTACGAAATAGAATACTTGGAGTAACCCGAGACAATGTAATGCCATATTAAAAAAAAAATCATTCAAAAACAAAAAAGTTACGATGATCTTTAGATTAATTTCATTTGTTTGAGCTGACAAGCATGTATAAAGAAAATGCATGTTAACATGAGCATATTCTAAAATCAATGCCTTACGTATATCATTGGAAGATTTATTTGTGTAAAGATGAAAACAAATGAAAAAGTATGGATATCATATCACATTATAATGTTTATTCCTTGAAAGTCTAAATTACATGCTAGATATGATTTGTAAACGTTGCTAAAAAAGACACCTTTGATTTTCGGATTAAATCGATTCGTTACGTTGCCTTTCTCAGTTTTTGTATGATAACAATACATAATTAGGCATAGTGGGTCGCATATTATACACACTCTGAATGCATAATTGAGTACAACGAATGAGAAACATAACTAAAAGAACATAATAAGCTGCGTGATGATATCTGCCTATTAATTCAATGCTGTTTTGAATAACGAAATATTTAACAATCATGTGAACAAGACATTTTGAGTTTCCAGCTTTATGCTAGACAGTTATGGTCATTCAGTGTATAGATCTAATGGTAATAATTCACTAGAATAGTGGAGATACAATTCATTGTGTCAAATGTTCACAAATTATAAGAAAAGATTAATGATAATAACTACTTTCCTAATTTCTTCTCAAAGAATCTTTAATGTAAATATGAAATACACGTCATATATAATCATATGAACGTATAGGCCTACATGCATACGTCGATTACCACATGGAATAAAAGACGTGTTGTTTTTTTATTTAAAACAAGTATCTGTTTGGGTGAATTTGTTATTTTTTTTTTCAATTAGTCGACATTAGGCAGTAATCTTTAGATTCCACGTCATTTATAAATTTTGAATCAACCGTGTTGGCTGAAATTCATCACGATTTCTCTTATGAGAATTGAGGCCTGAATACAACACTCAAGCTATCAAACGATGGCGAGTAATGTAGTAGATGCTTGAATATGATTATTTTGTGAGACATTTTTATTCTTCTTTATCCTATATGAGCTCCGCTATGGAAACATTTATTATCTTGTGCTCCCGCATGGAGACGTCTAGCACAGGTTTGAATAATAGCGATGCTTGATTTGCTTACAATCGCTTGATTTCATATAAGTTTTGCTTTGAGGAAGGGATTTTTTCAATAGGGCCCCCATTTATCATTTCCCCGTAAACAGCAAAATATTTTGTGATGGACAATCTATTCGCTAGAATATACCGCATCTACATTTTTTTATGAGCAGTGTACGTTGTTATTGCTAAGATAGACATTATAATCGTTTATAGCATGTATAGGATGCGTTAATTTTTCAATACCATCTGCTCACTCTACTTCTAGTATTGAATCATCCATTTCGTCTAAACACTGCTTTATCAAAATTGTTTCTTGACTATATTTTGTTTATCAATCTTTGTTCATTTTCTCCATCTTGTTTTGATTTCGCAGAGGGTGTAAACTGACATGAACTTCTTAAAAAGAAAAACATTATTGCACATTCAATAAATTGTAAAAGTGTGGCATGTTTTCACCAAATACGTGCATACTAGTATTGGAAAAAAAGTGATAACGTCTTCACCTCACAATGTTTATTTCGTTTGGACACAAAAACAAGGCCAAATCATAATTATTTTCAGTCGAGTTCTAGATAATGTATTGCAACATCTTTCCCCTGAAAATCGCTGATACTATAGGACATTAGATATAATGCACAATCCTATGAATAATAGTGATGCATCTTCTTATTATTTTTTCTTGTAAAAAAAAAGACAAATCAAGTGATGATCTGTGTACAGCACAATAACGTCTTGTTAGTTGATACCTCAGTCAATTTGAATTTTTGTTAAGGACTATAAAACGCTGTTTCCTAAAAACATGAGCGACTTTAAAATTCTGTAATTTTACTACTAAATAGGTCCGAGTTTTATGAAATTTTGACCATTCTGTTCGTCTGATTTCACTCTCTTACCATGCGGTTCGTATGACTCTACTCTATTCATCAAAACCAAGATTAAAAAATGGTGCGGTTCTGCCCTTTAAGTTCATCCGTTATGGATTGTACCATTATTAACGGGGAGGGAGGACTTGCTAAGCTGACACTCTCACCCTGCTAAGTGCTGCATCACTATTAATTCTCACACGGGGAGGAGGAGGAGAGAAGAGTGTAAATACCTGATCTCTAAATCGATATTTTCTATTTGGGAATTATGCATGGGGATGGTGAGTGAATCCAGCCTTGACTGTCTGGTGCGCACGATTATTCATAGTCCCGCCTGAAAACGAGATAAAAACCGTTGAAACACTTGCCCTTTTTTCCCCTTCTTCTTCTTTCTTCGATCAACTTCGGCGAGGGCGCGCGAATCCGATATTTAGCCTTCGTCCACTTCATTTCGCACCGAGCTCAGATGAAGACAAGATAAAGCGATATATTGATAACGAGCCGGATAAATAGTGTATGGACGTTAACCCTTCACGCACTTGTCATAATAATGCTTCTAGTAGGATGATGCCATGTATACTATGCCAACGAGAAGTCTAGTTTGTGGGAGCATGTTGCTGCCGAGAAAACGAAGCAAACTAACGATAATCATAAACGTATGATATGATAATTATGATATGATATGATATGATATGATATGATATGATATGATATGATATGATATGATATGATATGATATGATGGGAACTATACTTGCACAGCAGTCTGCGAAAACAATCTGCTTTCGAGATTTTACCACCACTGAAATGTAATTGCCTAAAATTTTTGGATAAACACTACCAGAGAAAATTTTCACAACTCTTGTTTCTCTATTGCTTATCTTTGGTGTTTAAAAAAAAAACAAACACTGTAGGCCCTGTATCAAATTACTGAGTCACTGCTATTATGTTCAATACATGATTAATCAATTAATAACCTTTAACGTCTATCAACAAGTTGATTGCATGAAAAAAGGGCATTAAACTACGAGTCTACACTTCGTGTAAAATGGTGCATTTATTTGAGAATTTCAGCTATTACGACACAAAATTAATTGTCAAATCATGTTGCAATATAATATCTCTTTTTTTTTCGCGTGTGAGAGTGAGTGTCGTTTAATGCATTACTTGATAACGTTTGAGGCATGTCAGTTTTTAATAGTTCAAGAGTTACTATATAGGCTACATCTTAACTTAAAATGTGTGCAGAATGTAGAATGCATTGGGAAGTGTGCGTGTGTGTGAGTTGGCGTGCGTGTCCTGTGTTTGTACATGGAATGTTTTCGGCGGATTTAATTTGACTTTCGACAAGCTTCCGGTGTGTGTAATGCAAAGCCAATATTGGCGTGATACAACACAGTATGACATCTCTTTGATAAATGGACTCTTCATCTGGTATAGAGAGGGGACGCGGTCTTGGAAGTATGTACCGGTCACTCGTCACCTGGCGGTAATGAAACAATATTTCCAGTGTTCTCCAATCACAACTGAAGGGGTAAAAAAGAAGAAGAAGGGGGGGGGGGAGGAACACACGAGGCCTTCTACTCGCCTGATACCCCTTCTTACCTGGGCAGCTTTCTTGGTCGCAGGAAAAAAAAGACAAGAAATAAGAATGATGAAAAGAAAAAAAAAGTTTCCGTCACTGCAATATGGGATAAATCTAGACGGTCCAAATTAGCGAACCTACTTTACAAAAGATTACCATATACCGCTACGGGGATCAGTTCCAAATTCTCCGAATCCACCTCTTTTTCTTTCTTCCCCTCCAACCTCCCCTCTACAATCCTCTTTACCTGCCCTTCTCCCCAAACAAAAATGAAGGAGGAAAAGACCCACAGTACTTTCAGAACTTTTCCCCATCTCTTTGCATTTCTCTTTCATCTTTCTTCTTTTTTTTTTTCCTGGCCACAAAATTCCACATTTGTCATCGCTTCGGGGTCACTTTTTACACCTGTGTTCTCCGGCGACAAAACAAAGGGGTTTTCTGTGTTCCCCCGGGACCAGCGCGGCGGAAAAGTGCACGGCTACCTTTTCCTTTTACCTGTCCAAATCCTGAACTTCAACCCGCCTGAGCGTTATTTCATTCCACGCTTTATCTCTCCCCTCCTGTAGACATTCCTTTTGACATTGTCAACAGCAGGAAACCATAGGCGACGGGAAACGACCAGATTTCAATACTATAACACTCCTCCCCTCCCCCTAAGAAAAAAAGTATAAAGAAACAGAAAAACGAGATTTATTACAGGTTATCTCTTATAAAACAATTTCCTATCTCCTCATATCCTCATTATATGCTAACCCTTCCCTCTAAAAAGGAAAATAAAAACAAATAATATCATGGTTACCCTCTCCTCTGGGACCCAATTTAGTTCTACTCTATAACTTCATTTCACGAAAATATTATAACACGTTTGATGTACACGAATTACCATAAAATATACCAATTGTTGTATCATTTCGTTTTTATTGTTAAAAGATAGCAAGACACACTGTCAATTATTGTTTTATACTTAATTTCATATATTCGTTATCCCGGGAGAGATAATATTTCATGTGATGGACTACCATGCGGGATACAGAACATTAAACTACATTTAAAGCACGTGGTATTTGGCTAATAATCTGTATTCACGCAATGTATACAATTACCACAAATACTAAAACGAAGAAAAAACATTTGACTATAATTGAACATGATAGATCATTAGTTCCATAGTTATGTCCTGACACTTTAAAATGAGTACTGACTAGTGTTTTTTTTTTTTTTTGGAAATATGTACCAGTTTATTATCTTCGCAACCTACGTGAAGTAAGTCCAAACGATGATTCCAGGGGTACAAACCTTTCAGTTATAATCAGCAGGTCGTCTTCTATGTTCAAGACCTGATTTGCAACTGAGCAAAGAATTTCTTCTGTACGTTTAGAGCGATATTAAACTAAAAGTTTGGATTAGTATTTGCATCAATATTAACACCGGTAAATACGGTACGCAGTTATTCAGTTTAAATGACTGAAGAAAAAAAAAACGGGTTAAAAAGCATTTTTTATTGCTATATTTCCTTCGACCCTGCCAATTCACAAAAGAATAAAGTAGCTATCTTTTTGTACCGGTTCACGTTAAAAAAAAAAAAAAAACCATTTCATAGTGGAGTTTCCAGGTGAGACATTTCTATTCATTTACTGATTCCATACAGATAAGCACTGCAACAACGACGACGGCGTCGAGGGCGACGATGACGACGACAGCAAGAAGCGAAGACAGCGGCGACAGCGCACCCACTTTACCAGCCAACAGCTGCAGGAGCTCGAGGCGAACTTCGCGAGAAATCGCTACCCGGACATGTCCACGCGGGAAGAGATCGCCGCGTGGACGAACCTCACAGAACCCAGAGTTAGGGTGAGTAAACTTAAGCATCCTTAACTTTTTTTTTTCTGTCGTCTGCAATCTGCTTGTGTACGATGTCAACGACCAGTTTGAAGTGGACGAGTTTATGGGTTAATCTCCTTTTTGTAGATTTTATTGTAGCGGGAATATTTTGAGAGAAATGCATGACTTTTCCTGGCGGTTGAAAGCGCAATTCGTAATGAAGTGACTATGGATTAATTCGTTTATCTATCAATTCGTCTTTCTCTACCTCCATTAATTCAATTTTTTACACTTGTTCGTTTGTATTCACGCGTATATGTGTGTTTTTCTTATTCAATTTTTCAGACCCTTCATTAGCTTTCTCCATAAAGCAACTGTTGTTCAAATAGAAAGGAGTTTTCGAGAGAATAATGTTATACAAATTAGCAGAATACTGGAATGCACACACACACACACACACACTCACACACACACACACACACACACACACACACACAAGCACTGTGAATAAGTTTCATGAAATCACCTTAAAAGTGGCACCATTAATAATGTTGCTTGTTATCGTATTGGCGCATCATGATAATGATGTTTGCAGCTTTCACCTTGTATATTGTTCTTGGTCCTCGTTTTATACGAGTCTCATATATAGGACAAAAATGTATTATTCATAATTGAACAGTTTTGGTCATCATCCCCCCCCCCCATGAAAATTGACAGTTCTTTCAATGTTGGCTATTACAGAATACCAAACTTAAAACTTTGAAATAGAGGATTTGGACATATTTTTTCCATGTCTTTCACGCGCAAATGTTCGAACTTTTCAAAGCTATAAGTAAGAAAGCATTAAACTTGTTGTCCATGTCATTCCTAATGTTTTATTTTGTTTTGTTTTGGTTTTTGATTTTTGGTTTTTGGTTTTTGTTTTGTTTTTGTTTTGTTTTGTTTTTTTTGGGGGTAGAGTCAGTTTGAATCTTGATCTGACACACTAGATCCGCGTTAAAATTCCGAACTATGATGACGCAAGCAACCGAAATGACGTATCAAGTTGAGAATGAATATCATTTAAGTTTATTCCGAGAGGCAATGCAGTGTAGTTTCGTAATGCCATATAGGTATCTTTACATTCCCACTGAGGTACGATGTTTACGGTTTACACTCACGTCATTCTATATTTCACGCTTTGGAATCCAACACTAAACCACTCGGACCTTAGCCGCGAGTTCCTTGAATTTTGAAGCATCCAGGCTTGCACATGCAAGTGTTATGCGATGTTTGCGTGGGATGAAGGTGTCTATTAAACGTCGACATCATCCAGAAAATTGTCACTTTATTGGCATTTTCGCCGGGGAAATATTGCTTTCAAGTAATATCACAGTCATTACGGGTTATTGCTGGCTGTTTCCTCGTTTTGCAGCCATCTAAGTGTATACGACGTGGTGCCCAAGCCAACAGGGTCATCAGCGATTATGTTTATGCATCGGGCACAGCATCCGAAATTGAAAATCCAAGTGTATTAAAGGCCTTGGAGGGGATGAAAGAGAAAAATATAGATACCGGTATTGTAGAGGACAATATAGATATTGGGAACATGTACATGTACTTTGGTAGAAGGCACGGAGGTCGTTTTTCTCTTCTTTTACTTTCATTTCTTTTCTCTTTAATGCCCGGTTCCTAGTTTCCTGTGGCCTCCTGAACTTGTACGATATATGCGCCTCTCAACAACGAAAGCTAAAAGCTTTCAATAATTAAAATTCATGTTTGTTATGTAGGGTGAATTTCGCGAATTTATCCACACGCCATTTTATCTGCTGGGACAATAATTTACGTTACAACAATGACAATATTGTCTGCGGTTACAAATCCCCATCATAGCGTTGTTGTGAGAGCCCTGATGAATAATTAGTATGTATTTATGTGTGTCGTTGTTGTTGTTGTGTTTACGTTGATAATGTTGTCGTTGGTATCATTGTTGTTATCTTTCAGCCATTATCACTATCTTTTATTGGAATACTGGAATGCACACACACACACACACACACACACACACACGCGCGCGCGCGCGCGCACACACACAAAACGTTACTCAGTTAAAAAAAAGTGCACACCAGTCGTGCTCATATTAGCTAAAAGGCTAGATGCAAAGAACAACAATGACTACAACAAAGGTTACAGAACAACTTCGATCTAAAAGATGCGTCTTTTTTTTCTTTGACATTGACCTTCCACGGACGATGTAATCCGATGCGAGTTTCCATCTTACACCTGAGGAAGTGGCCACACACGTACCTTTATCCAAATAGGAAGTGGCGGCTCGAGCTTGGCAAATACGTGATTCAATTGTGTTTTTAAGCTATATCATTTTTGTTTTGGCACCCAGAAGCGTCGATGATGATAGTAGTGGTTACAAGGTCACAGCATTTTGCAAGATTCACCGTAAAACAGTATCCATCGAAAAGAACTTTAAACTGCAGCGTTTTTTACTCCTCCCAGTAGAAGCATAGTGTATATAGTTTACCTTCTCAGAGATTATACCATGCAACTATGCAATATAATCGAGGTTCATATACTGCGTTAAAATGAAAATAATGGCTTTATATCAATATGCTTTTTTTAGACATTTTGGATTGAATTGAAATACAAACAAAACAGTTAATGTTCTTCAAAACTCGTAGTCCTTGCCCTATATAAACAATGAATGATGAGTAGCTGTAGTGGTGGCATTGCTATCATAGATTATGATTTTTCAAACTGAGACTCATGCTATAGTGAGACTACTGCAAATGAATATGAAAACACAAAATCAAGCTACATAATACAGCGGATAGGCTACATGCACCATCGTAATCACAGGAGGATCGTAAGTTTGAATTGTGTCCCCTGCTTACAACATTTGACCATGATATTTTATCCACGAGTTCCTCCAGATGTTTCAAATTGGTATCTTAAAGTGCTGAGGCGATGATAATGGTAAGACCCCCTGAGATAATTACACTAGGTATATAATAATTAAAAACATATAATACTGATGATGATAATGATAGTAACAATAATAATAATGATAATAATAATAATAATAATAATAATAATAATAATAATAATAATAATAATAATAACAATAATAATAATAATAATAAAAATGATAATAACAATAGTCCATCATCATCATTTACTTATCGTCATTATCATAACAATAATGATTGTGGATGTATCACTTTTGTACTTCATCTGCTCATTTTTTTCTAATATCATAGATTGTTTGTTTGATTTTATTTTCTTCAACATAATTCATACATAAATCAAATTTCTTTTCAGTAATATAACAGAAAACATCGATATACAATGTACTTGATTCAAGGAAAGTAAATAAATGTATGCAGTAATTTCATTTATTCATGATTTATTGAATTCATAAAATATTACCAAATTAACAAAAAGTTAGATAAGAAGTTATAGTCATTATTATTGTTACGATTATTTATGTTATTATTGTTGTTGTTATTAATATTATTATAATCATCATCATCATTATTATATTGGCATTATTCCTCTTTCAGCATGTCAGTAGAGTAGAAAGTTTTTAAAACAATATTCACATAAAATAGAATGGGAATTGGGAATTTTTCCTTGTACTTCTCTTTGAGTCAACGAGTGCAGACAAAACAACAAATGCTAAAAAAATGGTGTAAAAGTATTATACTTACACTCCTGAGGTTGCCATGGGAAACGGCATAGCGATGATGCAAAAATGTCAGGATTATCAGACTTCAGGGACCAAAAGAAACGGAAGACCCGAGACCACACCCTCGAGTGTGAAAGCTGAGGAATGATTATGGCTCATGGGAATATTATGCAATTATCTTAATAACACACACACATACATACACACACACACACACACACACACACACACACACACACACACACACACCGAAAAAAATCCACCGCTGATGGGAAAAGAAAAGCTTGGACGCTTTTGGCTATCAAAGCCAAAAATAAGAAACTAAGGCCAAATGAGAAAGAAACCACTATTGAAAGTCCACCCCGGGAATAATTCTAGTCAATATTCGTATTCATGAATAAATGAATTACCTGGATAAATGAAAAAAAAAGAAGAATCAAAGTATCATAAAAGAAAATGACAGAAAAATCGGCGCAGAAGCAGCTTATTCAAGCCTGAAGAAGCCTATAGGTACACTATTCAAGTCACACCTTACTGTACCAAATGTACGTCATATTCAAAATGCGCCGGTGGCATTTCATGCCAAGATTCACTCCAGCTATAGATTCACTCTGAATTTCAACGCAACTCGTGGACGGGAAGGAAAACAGAATGGAAGAAGTATCACGACAGCGTCGCGATTGAACGATGGCTTGTTTCTGATCTATGGACGGATTTGGGAGAGGAACGCCCGAAGATTGATAATTTCATCTGGAGAAGACAACGCCAATGATAAGGAATAGATGTAAACAAACGATCTGCTTCCATTGATCAATGTCTGTGGTGCATTCGGCGTGCCGAAGTTGTTATACCACCACTTTTCTTTCTCCAGCCATTCAGTGAGTTTTATCTATACCTTGTATACAATTTTTCCCTTTTATTTCCTATTCTTACCTCGTCTATCTTTCCTTCTTTATTTGTCTTGCCTGCAACGCCTTTAGCAGCCACCACCATGTTTCGTGTTGGCTTATTTGCAAGACAATCATCAAAGGCGCTTCTTGCTTGATATCGAATACAACCAACAATGAAAATAATTGCACACTCAATCCGCTAATAGAGAAAAAGTGTTTGATCTGTACTGGCCGAAGTTTTATATCTATTTCCTATTTCTACCTATGAAAACATATGAAATACATATATAATTATACATTTATTGATAATGTATTAATAACATATATTATGAAATATGTATTCTCACGCCGTTCTTACTTTGTGATATGTACTTGTCAATGCTTTATTTGTTGATAATTATGATGATATGCTACAGGTGTTTCTGAAGAATTTAGGAATACAACATAACAATAGACTTCTAAAAATGAACTTTCTTGCTACATTTTACAGAGATAGAGATAGAGATAGAGAGACTGGAACATCGGAGAGGAGCATATATATATAGATATATAACATGCGTGCGTGCGTGTGTGTGTGTGTGTGTGTGTGTGAGTGTGTGTGTGTGTGTGTGTGTGTGTGTGTGTGTGTGTGTGTGTGTGTGTGTGTGTGTGTATTAGTAAGAAAGAGAGGGAGATCTGGGAGATGGGAGACGCCAGTGGGAGGAGTCAGATTGATGTGGAGAAAAGGGGACCAGACGTAAATGAAAAAAAAAATAGAGGAAAATGGGTTGTTTGAGAGGAAAGGAAGGAGAAAGGCAGTTTTATGGATACAGAAATATGTAGACAGTAAAGTGATATTCAAAGAAAAGAAGAGAGAGAAAAAAAAAGAACAGAAGGAAAAGTCTGAGGAGAGAAAGTGATGCAAACCTAAAAGCTTCGCGGAGGAATCTCAATGTATTCCGAAGAGACTGACATCTCGACGTGTGGAAGGGTGGGTCGCTTTGCATCGGGAGGCCTTGTGTGCCATGAGCAATGACGTGGGTCAAAGAAGGGCTAATATTTCTTCCTATTGATAGTTCAGAATTAGACGCACGTGTACAGAATGGCACCCAGGGCCATTACGGATGAACCAGAAAAGGAAGAAAGACAGCATAGGCAAAAAAGAAAAAAAAAAATGGCCAGGACAAGTCGCTTTTGCGCGGCCAAACATGTAGGGGTCTCACGAGCAAGGGACATGGAAGGGGGGATTTCAAAAGCATTTTAACTCATTAAAATACCCTCGCGTGCCATGTGTACCAAGGATTAAACCCCCAGTCCCTAATGTCCATCCAGAATAAGGCTTCGTAAAGTCGCCATCTTGGTTTATATGTGAAAGGAGTGGGATAAAAGTCCACATAAAAATGCAGACTGATGGCTCATTTGGGAAGCGATTCATTACCAGGCTTAACATTCACTCACCTTCCATATTCGATAAGCAAGGTCGAATTTGCGTGCCCCTTCAAAAAGGTTTTATGTCCACACGCGTGATGAATACAAACAAATCATCTCTTTTACTTTCTCAAAAAGCCTGGATTATTTTTAAGGAACTTTAAAGGATTTTACTGGTTTTTCGTCTAATTTTTCGAACTCGCAAACAATTGAGCTCTACAATGTTTTCAAAGATGTAATGTTGGGAAGGAGATACATGCACAGAATGTCATTATAATGTTCTTTTTGTTGCCGTAAAGAAGAAGAAAGGAATAAAGAGTAAAAACGAAAACTTTTAACAAAGTTAACATTCCGATCTCTTAAAAAAGGTCATATCTCCCAAGGGTCATTCTTGAGTAGTTGTGAACTGAGATGAATTACATGCACAACCGGGTTTTCAAATGTCTTAGGAATTTCAGGATATTTGATTGTTGAATATTTTCGCTACTTTTGTTTGCATTTGTTTGTATTTCTTGCGCGAGTGCAACGCCCTAAAATATTAAAAAAAAAGTTTTCCACAAAAATACACTCGATTCTCCAACTCATCAATACATTCTTCATTGCGCTTTTATGATCTATTTATATGAAAACAGTAACCCCTCATACAAAGAATGAAGTACATGTATATAGACAAAGAAAGAGATGAAAGCAATAAGGCATGAAGGCAATCATCTTGCATTTGGTACTGCAGAAGGTAAGCAACAATTTATGTTTGTAAAAGAAGTTTCTGTTATTTGACCTTTTTTTTCTGTCTCAATACAGTCCTCACTGTGCATCTTGGAAAGGACGTAGGCCTGTCATAAAAATACAGTACCTGACAAAATGACTACCATCTGTCTATTCTACCCAACAATTTGCAGGTGTTGATTCATTTTAGTCATAATTAGTTGTCAAACATGACAGCGAGAAGTGTAATTTCACTGCACCATTGAACTTTGGATTCCAAGAGACCCTTCCTCCGATTCTGGGTACCAAAATGAAATTGAAAAAGTAAGAAAAAAAAAGAACGCGATAGAATCGTCGGTAGATTTTGTACTATAATGATTGTTGTTATCGTCGTTCACCATGGAAGCGACAGTTTTTACTTTTTCTCCCCTTATCGTTTTACATGGTAATCAGGATTTAATCCTGATGGTCGAGGCGTCAGAATTAAAGTATTTTGCGGAGGATTTGTCGCTGTATTCCCGAACCATCGGGAATTGACAAAACAATCTACCGTTCGGAGTCATCGACCCGTCTGTGTGGTTAACATCGCTGTCGAAAAAGGATCGAATTGAGCAAAGATGATGAACAAAGAGCTCGATTGGTGAAAAAAAAAAATAGATGATGAGGATTACATTTGCTAGAAATGATTTTTTTTTCTTTCGATCCGTTCGAATAGCTGTGGAATGAATAACTCTACGTTAGTGCATAATGAATATGATATCAAAAGTGCATTGATACATCGGAGAATAAAATTATATGGTTATATTATGTATGTATATATATACGCAATTGATATCATTAATGTCTCTTTGACGTCTTGCATTGAATGTTTTCCATTACATGTTGAATTCCTTGCTTTATTCCGATTTTCATGGTAATTGATGATTCAATTGCTTTTTCCGCCCAAAGTCAGTTTCTAGTAGTCAGAGATTAGGTTTTGATTTAGAAGCATGACATGTTGGGTTTTTTTTTTCCGAGTCCGAACTTCATGGGGAAAAAGGAAATTATAATGAAAGATAAGGAAATTGGAGCTTAGCCCGATAATATGGTGCCCTTTTGAAGTGATTTTCCAATTTGCATGATATACAAATAAATAAATATATAAATACAAGGTATTGTAATAAATAAATAAATACGTACATACATACATACATACATACATACCTACATGCATAAATAAATAAATAAATAGGCCTAAATAAATAAATACAACGTAAGTATGGGATATTCCAACATGTTCCTGTTCAAGTCGTAATATTCCTCCGTTCGTTTGAACCCTAACTTTGAGAGTTGAAGGAGGAGAGGGGATGGGGTGGCAGAGAGGGCAAGCTGACTGGAAAAGACTACTCTTACACCCCGTTTTCCTGCTTTCGTAGTTCAATCTGTCTGTATCTCTATTTTGCTTCTCCGAATTCTTATCTCTTCGTCTCCTTGTGTCTCCGCCTCTCCTAAAAACGTGTGTCTCCGCGCGTACACCGTGGAGAAAAAATAAGGAAACGCAAAGGAGTTATCGATATGTTTAAACAAAGAAAAGATATATCAACAACAGCAGCCCCTCAGCCAGTTTATTAATATAGACGTGACAAATTTGTTTGCAAAACCTTCGCAAATCTCGCGGAAACTTACCCGGCGCTGAATCACCCTCATTGTGTCGATTGACGTTATATTGTCATCGCAAGTTGCTCACGACTCCTGGAACAGCGCGCGCTCGAAATTTCGGCGCTTTAATATTATTTCGTCGGCAACTTTGAATTGATGGTGGCTAAGTGATTAGTTTCAAATAATTGGCACAGAACGTCCTCTCTCTCTGTCCACTGATGTTAATTAATCCTTTCTTTGCTAGGGATATTGGACAGTGCGTTCAACGCTATGGAGTTTTCTGAGCCAATCGGCACTCAAATTACGTAAAGGGTTAAGGAAAGTATAATTGCCTTCTTCAATGAGTTAGTGTCCTCCGCATTGAGTGACCAATGACCATGGTGACTCCGGACTTCGCCACTAAACGCTCCTGCTCTGTATTAAACGCAATCGGCTTTTTATACAACATATCGTACGTATTTTGGTGTCAGTAAACATAGTCTTGATGGCCATTGATCTCACATCAGAAAGATTATGCGGTCAACACTTGACAGTGTAAACGTATTGTCATTATTATGTTCATGTAAAGCGTATACGTCTCATGCATAGCATAATATCATTATGAACAAAATAATTTTCGATGTAATATTGATACAGAGCTCCTTCGTACATAAGTAGCGTCATCACAAGATTATATAAAAACACTCACACACATTAAATTCATTCAGCATTAACGTAGAAGTCTAAAGCATAAGAAATATGTTATTATGGAATAATTCAACTTATTTTGACATAAAAATAGTAAACCAACATACATTGACTATTCTTCAGTTGTGAGCGCAATAAGTTTATCGGATTACAAGCTTGCTTTCCCGGATTTTATGTGCTAACATATGATGTTAGAGGAAGGGGGAAGGGGTGGGGGATGGGGAGAACATGCAGCTGTGTCGTTATGCAAACGTCAGAAGGCTGTTTGAAATACATTGTACAACCAATACAGTCAGATGGTAAGCAAGGGGGTATTTCAGCGCTCTCGGATGTGACTGATTTGGACCGATTGCCAATTTATGTGAAGGCATACTCGACCAAAATTGGCAATATATAGAATTTCGGCTTGGCGCGCAGCATCATCTGCCCCGAATCACATCGGGCTATATCTATTTTGATGCGACCATGTATCATTTTTCTGCCGTAGTGATGTCCCCGGGTCTCGTCAAATCACCGGGGCTCGTATATTCTCTGCTGCCGCGCATCCACAGCCCGTATAGTTATGATACGGGGCGACATATTTCTTTGTTTCGCGGGCACCACGTCTACGCCAATTCACGTATTCATTTATAGGAATAAAGCGCAAGGTGATGACGCATCGCTGTTACGACAAATTTGATACTTCTGCCAATGACTGCCTCTAAAATGGCTCCCTCTTTATCTACCTCTTTCCCTGTCTCATGTCTCTATCTCTCTCTCTCCCTCTCTTTTCCTCGTCTCTATGATATCATAATATACAAACCATAGAGCCACATAAGATGAACTAGACAAGCGCCGAACGTGCTGTTGTTAGTCAGGGCAACCCACAAACCCCCCAATGTCAAAAGGGATGTCGACTCGCCCGCCTAGTAAGTTTGATTTCAGTGGATCGCTGATTGAGGAGGTAGAATAGCCATCATGGTATAGACGGTGAGCTTTCCGTGACGTGCGAGTGATATGTGGAAATAGGCGCGCTGTGTGTTGTCGGGGCAAATTAATGATTTCAGGTGGAAATGCGTGTATCAAGGATAGCTTGATCCATTCCCTCCCCCCCCCCCCATCCTTCGAATTTACAGTGATGGTGAGTTGACAACGAATAGGGCGTGACGACATCCGTTGAGGTCTTGAGGATTTGCTGGAGGTGACAGGAATGAAGCTGATGTGAATGTGGAACAATGGAAATGAAGTCTTTCCTTAGACTATTCCTATTTCGATTCAATTCAATTATCACTCATTTCCATCCAACAAGACTGAAACAAAATACGAGGCAAATTTTACACGAATCATACTGTTTTATCAGTTTGTAAGAAGTACACGATGCAGGGTGGATCATAAAGTGCTGTATAATTCATTATGATAAAGTATAATTATAATATGTAAATAAGTAGAATAATCAAGAACAGTAATGCATACTTTGCAAGGTTGACGGAATAGTCAGCATAACGATGAAAAGGAGCGATCCACTGAAGAGCAGGGTAAATAAAGTCGGAGTCACTCAATACATGTTATATGATAACAAAGAATCATCCAAAATCTTTTCACGTACAGCTATGAATGGGTGTTAAATGTAATGCATGTAATAAGGACATCGCCATTTTAAACATTAGCTACTTTAGTGTACGAGGAAACACAAATTAAGACAAATGTTACAATCTACAGACACTCTATAGTACTTGAATAGTTTTACTTTATTTCATGGCATGATAAAAATGAGATGATCTAAATAAGATGGTGACGTAGACGGATTATTGCTCTTTGCATCTCATGGGAGAGTGAAGCACAACTTTCTAGTTGGGCAATTCTCGAATTATAAGCAGCGTCTAGGACACCCGAATTCATTAAAAAAAAATCAATTCTCACTTAAATGAACTAAAATAAAATCATTATAGATAGAACTATGCTGGGTAGAGTGGAAGCTACTTGACAGATGATCGACGCGTCGCGACGGTATTCAAATATCACGTACAACCCTACCATGTACGTTTGCGAATAAGCAATCAAGACACATGTGTGAAATGAGTCTAAAAGAAGTACACTCATAGTGGAGATCTTCTTAAATACTATAATGATTACAATTTGACGAGTCCATGTAGAAATCAGCGTAACTAAACTTACAAGACAAATAAAAAAATGACAAACTCGAAATGTCTCTACGGAAAATAGATCAGGCACAATGTGTTGGAGGTATTTTAAAAGCAATTCAAGATTTTGTTCAAATAAAATGAAATCAATTTGTTGTAACAACAATCGCGGTTTAGCGTAGAATGTCAATATGCTTTTATCATTTTTTCCTTGATTTTTTTTTTATGAGTGATATGTTTTTCTGACGCAAACCAGCCATGGGCTCGTTTATCACTGTCATTTAAAGGCGAAAAGAGAATCGTGAGGAAAAGTGCAAGCCACGAATCTGTCTGAACCGTGAACCCTAGAGAGAGACTCCGCAAGACAAACATCGGTCGTGGTTTAGAGAGCTTAGCGCTGACCCTGGCGTGACCGTGACCTCGGGTGCGTTCGGTTCTCCGTCGGGCCGGCTCGGACCAGTTCGGCTCCAGGTTGGGACGTGCGGGAGTAGGTAACATCCAGCTGCACTGCACACACGGCTATCGCGTAATCGTGCCCACTGTGTGCCGCCAGAACCGCGGGGTGAGGGAGGAAGGGTGAGGCTTACACCATCAGTCTTCGTCGCCATAACGCGGTTGAAGGATAGCAGTGAACCGCCAGAGAGCGCATACGTCGTTGTCTCGTACTTGCAGGGATGTACGTGAAGCATTTCCCCTACTGTTTGTATTTCTTATTTCGACATCGAAATACAGACGTTGCCGATCCCAGTCGTGTGTTAAGCAACTTTACAAACCCAAACACGCATTCTGATAAGGTTTCCAACGTTGATAATTCATACGTATTCATGTACCTATATAAAACGTACGTAGAATGATCGATTCATCTTAAGGGTGCTTGCTGAGAGAGAATGAGTGAGTGTGTGTGGGGGGCGGGGGAGGGAAGGGAAACGTCTCCCTCCTTCCCTCCCTTTAACTATGACCCAGTGTTTTCACTTCATTTAAGCACTTCATTTCATATCAAACATCCTTCACTCTTCTTGATGTTTTTATTCTGTTATTGAGAGGAAACAATCTGCTGGATCGTACAGCACCTCAGTTTCCTTGCTGATCGACTATTCATCCTTTTAATCTTCTTCCTACTTTTCTTTGTCCTTTATTTTTGTGTGTTCTTCGACGTTTTTGTTTGGATTGTTTTCTTTTTACGATCCTCTTTCGAATGATACTTTTCATCATGGTAATCACATTTTTCTTCTATTCACCCTTTCCCCCTTTACTGCTCCGTTATCTCTTTCTTCAAAGTCATCGCCTTCCTCCTTTTCTTCTTCTTCTTCTTCTTCATCTGCTTCTTCTCTCCTCCACGTTATCCTAATTGTTATTTCTTCCGTCAAAACGTGATGAGATGGCCCGGGCAACAATACACTTTTCCGCAGTACCACGTGAAGGTTGCGGCTTCGTGTTATTTCTCCTTGGTGGGGGATGAACATCCTAATCCCGGCGAATCTCCGGAACGGACATCTCCAGTTTTGGTTTCAACTGACCCTTGAACTCCCCATCTCACATCATCTCTCTCTCTTATGTCAATTTCTCTCCCTCTCTCTCTCCCTCCCTATCTCTCTCCGTATGCATCTCTATTGCTCTCTCCCTCTCTCCCTCTCTCCATATCTCCATATCTCTCTCCGTATGCATCTCTATTGCTCTCTCCCTCTCTCCATATATATCTCTCACTCTTTCTTTCTCTCTTTTTCAGATATAAGGTATATTTTGTCCTAAGTTCTCTTACAATCGCTACCCATACTGCAGTTTCTATCTCTTTCGCTAACTTTGTCTCTATCTCTGTATTTTAGTCTAACTATACCTACCTATATATCTATTTATTTATCTATCTATCTATCTATCTATCTCTCTAGTTTCTATCTATCTATCTATCTATCTATCTATCTATCTATCTATCTTCTTTCACTAACTTTCTCTTTCACTAACTTTGCATCTCTCTCGTCTATCATCTCTCTCGTCTATCTATCTATCTATCTATCTATCTATCTATCTATCTATCTATCTACTGTATCTATCCATCTCCCTAGATCTCTGTTCCTCTTTCTCACAACCTGTCTCCATCTGTTATCAAGGTATTTGGACAATGTGAAGATCACACTACTTTAAATAAATGTTGAGAGAGGGCGAGAACTAAACCACTCAAGTGACGTGGAGAAGCGCCCCAATCGACAGCTTAGCTACTGCATAGTTGCCAGCAGGATGATGTGCACAATGTATTTTGGGACATCGCTGAAATGGCATAAAGCTTCGGAAATGTTGAAAGGAAATATGGGATTCACCCTTCTCCAGTACGCGTCACACATTCGAAGAACTATCTCGAAAACACATGGAAATGAGCGATTTCCAATATATTAAAATCGAGCGGGCGTCTACTGTTGCTTGTTTACTTGCGAAAGTGGTAATTAGATACCTTTCGTGTTATAAACTTGACTTGCGCGCAGCTCCATTAATTTCTGTTAAATAAAAGCTTGTTTCACGAAGGGATAGTACCAAGGGAAACAGTATTCTATAGAATTCATGTTTGTATCCAAAATAAAGTCTGTTGTACGCAAAAAAGAGGGACATAGATGTTCATATCAAAGAACATTTAATATTATATTATTTCATTGTGACCATAGTGTCAAGTTAATAAACCGATTGAATTTGAAACCGTAAATATTTGGTTAACTGTTATTCCCTCCTGTCCTGTTTGTTACCATCTGTATCATCCTTTCCATCGCAAATATCACATACATGTCATTCGATACTGTTTTATTAAACTTCTACATTTTCAATTCACTGTGCACAAATAATAAATCAAACAAACACATGCACATACATACTTAATATGAGTTGAAAAGCTCTTACACCATTTGTCTATTATCTGTCTATAATTACATAATTATTATTATGTAAGATTAAGCTATCAACCCATCTGATTTTTACTTCTCAGCCTACTATAACAATGTATGAAATATGTAGAAATGATTTTGAAGCTAGGTGTATACAATTTCTTTATCATTATTTCGTTACCTTAATAACTTTATATGTTCTTCAACTTTTCACTTTGTAATATTGGTATCAATATACAACTTCTCATGGTCAGATGCATGCAAATTTTTAGGAGATCCCTATGAAAGCAGGACTTGCTAATACAACGAAGTGTCCAAACTCCCTATACCCATCTTCCCAACAACTCTCCTCTTTTTCTTCGTCCTCCTTATTGCCATCATCACCACCCAAACCTCTCTCCTCCCTCCGTCAGTGTTGGTGCAAAAACGAAGTTCAAGATATTTCCGCACGGCTGAGACCAAAAGCGCAACTGTTAACACGCGCGCGCACCGGTGCTGACATCTAGGTGGGACGTAAGGATCATGCCCTTCCCCCCGGACCCGGCGGAGCGGGCTTATTTGGGTAACCTTGACTCTCGTCTCAACAAGAGCGCTGCTGCGACGTTCAAATGCGCGCGGAGACCCACGATGATATCTATGAGTAGGACTGGCCATCGGAAATAAGCCAATGTACTTTCTGGACTTTTTCCCCCTTTTTAGATGAGGAAAGCGTAGGAAGAAGAGCTGATGCTGTTGCTGGTGGTGGTGATGGTGATGATAGTGGAGGGAGTGGAAGAGATCAGGAAATCGGGAATGATGTAAGCGCAATCTGGTGTTATCGTCGAAAACCCTTCCAAAATAATCTTCCAAACATTCTTTTTTTTTAATTGATTATAACCTGTTAAATGGTATCAAGTATTCCGTTTCCTTCCTTTCTTAGATTGATACAACATGATCTTCAAACAGTTTCAGATTGAGCCGCACCGCTAGTACCATAGTGCATAAATTATTGTAAACTTTGCTAGGAGTGTGAGTGCTAATGTGTGTAGGTGTTGCATCGAGCTTAAAGGTGGCCAATATCACTTTCACGTCACCAAGGTCAAAAATATTATGATATTAAATGGATGGAAAAAAGGAAAGAGGTTCATTGTGATTATGTGTACAAACATTTTGTCCTTGCAACAGGATCACTTTTTCAAGTTTCGCTGCGTGTGTAATATCCACTCTAGAATCCTAAAATAATATATCAATATTAAGGGATGTCGTGGTCATGGCGAGAAACTAAAGCCACAACAAGGGTGCTCCTCAGGAATGGGTATCTATGACGTATAAAGAAATTAACGTTGGAAAGGTGAGAGGGGCACCAATAGCGTTGCTATGATATGTCAGAGACTGTGAACAATAGTGATCGTCCCACTAAGATGTGAAGTTCGGGGAGAAATCCTCCACGTCAAGAAAAAAATCTGTGAATTTTGTGGGATTGTTTTTTTATCAATTTCTCGCGCCTATCTCTCCTATTCATTATCCTTCCCCTCCAGAGAATCCAATCGGGGATGTATTCGAAACCTTATTCCCTTCGTCAAAATGTTCAATTAATGTTTGTCGTCACGTCTAAGACCCGCATTCACACCTTTCTGCGCCAGCCCCACCCTCGCCGCTCCGTCAGTCTGCAGGTACGCGGCTGTCTTCTTCTCCAGCAATCTCCCCGATCCGTTCCCTCCCTCCCTCCCCCCCCCCTCCATCTCCCTCCCCACTCCCTCCTCGAGCTTGCATCTCGCCATCAGCCACCCTCGCCACCCTTGGGCCGATCTAGAACGCCACATGCGTTTCTATCAGCTGGGACTACAGACCCGATGACACCACTCTTTAGTGAAGTCTTCCGACGCGAAGCCCTTTCATGTGCGCCGACACGATGACGAGTTTTCATCCATTGCGGACCCGCTCTGTTTTCGTTAAAGTCCTCGTCCTTCTCCTCACAGGGGCAAATGTTATGACGAAGGTACTCGAAATACTTCGGTTTCTGCGATTCCACTCATATAATGTGATTTATTACAGGCGCGGTTTGCTCAGACCAAATTGAATAATAAATATAATTGATTAGGAGAGAAAAATAAATACATACGTATACTTACATTGCGTGCAAGACGGATCCATCTACAAATTTTAGATTTAATCACATCTAGCGCGTGTATTTTTCTATAAAAGAGAAACTGCTCTAGCCTCAAAACCATAATAGTGATTTGACTTAATAAGTCTCATGTTATCTTTTTTTCTCCCCCGCAGTTTGAAGGGCATGTACTTTTGGGTAAACATACAGGTGTGCAGACAACGCACCTCCTTTTCTCTTAGCTTACTTTCACTTCCGGACTGAGGGCTAAGGAGGAAGTCTCGCATGAAACCTTTAGGTCATGACTTCCGGCACACTGACCTTCGACACATATTTCACTCTTGTCTGTCTGCTACTCGACAAAATAATATGATCGACATCTTTTTACTTTACACATGTACTGTGTTCACATTTTAACGAGCTGTCCTCAATTGATTTGTATGATTGCGTTGTTGCTGGATCTTTTGTTTTAAGTGTGTGATTTGAAAACGAGGTTAAAGGATATCGTTGGAAGGTGACAAGAATTGCAATAATTGAGCCAATTTCAATTCCACATTCTTTGAAAATCTATCGGAATGTGTTTTTCAGTCTCCTTCTGGCAGCAACGATTAAATTTGGTGGGTTCCCTCCTCCCCCTCTCCACACGAAATGCGATACATCTCATTATTTCACACAAACACACATATATAAATATTGAAGGGATATATATAACACCAATATACATGTGTGTGTGTGTGTGTTTTGTGTGTGGGTGTAGTCAGTCATTCATATTTTGTTACTCATCATCTTATATAATCACACATAACATCCTTGCATGTAAGAGAGCACGGTTATCAGGCATGGTTCCTTAGGGAAGTATAGCCAGACGAACAAACGCTATTGTCATGTGTGTCAAAGACTAGAAAAGGGAAAACGTTGAGGAAGTAATACTTGATATGTCACAGTTAAATGAATGACGCAGATATGTAAAATGTATATCAAATTTTAAGTATAAGGGAGTGAGTGTGCAAAACGTTCATGTTCTTCTTCTCCATAAGTCATTCGACCATTTGTTCCTGTTCGGTATTCGTGAGAATGTCAAGAAATCATATAGGCCTACCAATAAGAAATCCTCAGTAACTTGTATACAAGGCAGTCTATTAACTCTCCTACCCCCCCCCCCACCATACTTCGCTGATTTCACGTTGCATTATTTAGGGCGCAATGTCAAGTCCATGACCAAGAACCAGACATAATCAGTGCTTGTGCCCCCCCCCCCCTCCTACCCCCATCCCACCTCCTCTAAACCCCGCCGCTCTCCGACATGTCGTTGTTAATATGCCTATTGACGTTCTTCCGCTTCATTTTCCTTCTTTCTCCTTCCATTTGTTATGTGTCATGTCACAATGTCATCTTATCTTGTCGAGCCCCTCCCCCTGCCACAAGATGTCACTTCAGGGTAAACTTAAAGTGATACCGCGCCAAGTCATCTCCAAGCTTTTTTCTTTTCTTTTCTTCTTTTTTTTTTTTTTTTGGTCTAACAAGACTGCTCTCCCATTTCTTGAGAACGCGCTCTCTGCAGAATTTCTTTTTTCCTCTTTACATATTCGAAAAAAATGTCGTTCTCGACACGTGACTTCGTTGGCCCGAGCTAATTGGTTGCACCTTAATCTCCTGCGAACTCGAGTGGAAACCTCCCCCCAAGCGAGCCTAATCCATGGTTGTAATATGTTTTCCATGTGTTTAGCCCGTTCTCGTAGCTCTTTTGGATTATGTAGAAGGTCGAGAAATATTTTCCTGATTGTTGCTGAGAGAATGGTAATGATGATTATCAAACCGTTCGGGTCTTGGAACAGACCTGGTATATGGCAGTTCGGCATGCTCACGTGATTATGCCTTATGAAATTCATTTTCTTCGTATGACAAACCTCGGAAGAGAAAGAGAAAAAAGAGAGGGGCGCGGGGAGAGTATTAAAGTGAAAGGAAGAAAGAGGTTAAATGGGTGGGGGCAGCAAGGAGAGATATTGAAATTAAGTACTATTAAATGAAATATATATAATTATGTAAACATATGAATATATAGATATACTAATATGTAACTGTATGATTATATAAGTATATGGATATGTAAACATATAAGTATATTAATATATATGTGTATAGAGAGACATGTATAGAGAGACAGACAGACAGAGACAAATGTATATGTATACATAATTTGGATCGAAGACAAAATTGTTTTTTTTTTTAAAAGACATCAGATAGGAATCAACACTAAATCACAGAATTTGCATAAGTCACACCTATCTTCAAAAATATTTTAGGCTGTTTTTTTTTTCTCTCTTCCGCATTCTTTGGAGCTGTAAGCTTATCGTAATTATTTTTTTAAGGAACCCACATATAACAGGCACGTCCGTTGTTGTTGTTTTCTTCACAGAATTATATATTAGTGTATGTGTTTGTATAGTTTATTGTACACATCAACATAACGGCCTTGTTGCTTTCTGTATATTACTCAATTATATGTCCAATTTCAATGCCTACATATCATATTCTCTCGAGAATGAAAATAAAGTTGATTGTTTTGATTCATCAATTCAAAAATAGTGTGATAATACAGTAAATAAGGCTAGAATTACAATCGGAAACGATTGACATCAGTCAAGGTAGAGGGAAAAATAAAATGTTTTAGGGTGCACATTGTGAACCAATAAATATGGATTACGAAAGGCATACGTATACCATATCTTTCTTGGTATCACATTCAATGCACTTCTTCAGTATTCGTCGAGGAAGGTGAAAAATGCGGGCAGAACACACACAAAAAAATATGAATCATGAAATATATACTGTCATGTATACATGAAAAATAAGAAGACCTAAGAGCAGTCTATAAAATGGATGATTTACATGAGTGAATGCGGTTTAATGATTATTAGCATGCATCCTTAACTATCTGTTGAAAATGTAGACCTACTCCTGTGGCCTTTCAGCTAAATATTAGTAGGTTTTAATTTTGAATATGCCAGTACTTCTTTATGTATGTCTCCATGAACACAATCTTTTCTCAAATTTTGGAGACATTACTTAACGTTGACAATGAAAGGTTGAAACATTAATCCGGATGGGTGATTGAATGTTTGTTTGTTTGGGTTTTTTTTTTTAGTTCACCTTCAATCATTACCACAATTCTTTGTTTGCTGGAATTTGAAGTAGATACACAATTTTTTTTTTCATTTTATTTACTTTAAATAATCGCCATGCAACCACACTGTAGCAAAAATCCTCGTTCATAATCATCTTGAACACTCTGCGAAGCCTGTGAGCTTGCTTGGTGAAGAACAGCTTAGTCACTCGACAGGTCCTTTTGCTTCAAGATTTCATATTTGCTTCTCATAGTCAAACTCTAGAAGTTAGTTAGGCTGACCTCATTTCACAACCTTCTCTCTCCATCTCTTCCCCCTCTCGCTGCATGCCCCTCCCCCTACCCCTCCCCTCTCTTTCGTTCCCTCTTCCTCTTCGCTGGTGTCATTTGCAAATTCGCAGAGGAAACGACTAACACCGAACGTGTTAAATCGTGTGCTCACCAAATTGCCCGCGTGTCCGCCCTTCCTCCCATATGTTTCACCTCGAGCAATGGAGTGATCTAGTGCTCCCTTGTCGTGCCTCGTTGGGCCTTACAGAGTTGGAAAAGAAAAGACAAATAAGAAAGAAAAGAAGGCGTTCGAGTAACGGTTTAGACACATCCATTTCAACAGAGAATAGACGTGGAGACAAGCTTTTAACAAGAAACAAACGTTGGCGTTTGCAGACGCAACGCGGACATCGACGGATGATATTGGGAGAACTTCGTCTGCACAACGATGATGATAAATCACATTGGTCACGTGCCCAGATCTCAATTGCGAAACTGTCCCTACAGCTACAATTATGCGCCGCTGAACATGAAATGAATATCAAATGATATGAGGTGTGAGAGATGCTGCGAGTTCGGAGGGGGACATATAGATATGCAACAAAGGTGTGGACAAGCTTTCTCGTAGACATTCGAAGGCAAAGCACACACAGTGAGTCAGCAAAAAAACAAACGATCGCTACCGCCGATATTACGCGCGCTGCGCCGTGCGCGTTTTTGACATAATTATGCCTCTACCTTGTCGATTTTACCTCATTGTTTTGACGTCATCACAATCCATTGCGACAGAGTTTGGCACACATTCTCTCTGTTAATTAAGTACGACCATTAGACTGTGTATCCATGTTACAACATTACTTGTCGGATGTTGTTCGTAACACTCGTCCATCTTACTATCCAACTAAAAACTCTTTTTCTCTTACTCGTTTACATCCAATTATCTATATCTATCTATTCTGTATACACATAAAAAAATAAAACAAAAACCAAGTTCATGCTGTCATTACCAACGGTTCTTTTTTTTTTTTTTTTTTGTTCGGCACACAAATTTTCTAGCGATTCGCCCCTTCTCAAGTGTTCTTGGTTTGTGCTTTATTTTTGATATTATTGCACCAACACGTGGACTACAATTGTACTTTATGTATAATATAATATTTCATATATATATATATATATATATATATATATGTATATATAATATATGAGAATAATTTTTCTCCCACTTCTTTTTTTCTTCATGTGAATAGATCAACACATATAATATTCAATCTAAAGGTTGCCATAGAAACATAGTTATTCTCCAGAGCATTTTTCTTTCTTTCTTTCTTTCTTTCTTTCTTCCTTTTTTTTTCTTACAATCCACGATGGAAAGACAATAGGCGATTGACCTTCGCCAAGGGGAAACGTCGCTCGAAGGGGCGAGCAGTATGTTTTGTAGCCCGGGCGGGCCGACCGAATGTTGTCACCTTTTTCGAGCGAAATTGAGCAGAACGCGCGGTAATGAATACCGCGCGGGTCTTTCTGGGATGCGGTTCCGCTCTCCGCGCGTGCCTACGGCACCATGTTGACAGATAAATTTGATTTTTTGACCCTCTGCTAGCACAGAGTCTGTGCAACCGTCGTCTTCTTCGTTCTCTAGGATTGTTTCAAAACACACACACAAACACACACATTCATATTGTGACTTAAAGTATTATATCTATTTGTGCATTATATGCAATAATGCTACAGATAAAGGTATATGATGTTGACCTGGTATTAATCATAACTGTGCTGTGAATAGACACATAATATCTGCTAGTTTATTCCACTTTATTCATTCATTTTTGCTCATCTTTGATGACTTTTCTAAAAGCATCTGATTTTGCATAGTCATATGATGGTGATTGATGTTGTACACGGTTTACTAGTGTTAAGGTAATCTCAAACTCTGAAGTTATGTCACAACCGTCGGACGCTTGCTGCATTGGTGATGGCAGAGTACAACTCCATTAACTTTGAGGTATACTGCCCGTTACTAATCAATGAAGACACATATTAATAGCCTTAACTGTATGCTAACAAGTATCTAGTTTTTACAGCAATTACATAAAGATTTTCGAGTTTCTTCTTCTTCAAGGATGTTTACATCGTGTTTAAGAATCATCATTCATCCCTCTGCTTCGTATATTTGCTTCTAGATTAACAAACACAAAAATTCACCAACTTTGTCGACAGCTTGCTATGGAAAGACATTAAATCGCTTTGGCATCAAAATTATTTCTAAATGTTTGTTCGGTATACCCATCTAATGCGCCACCCGTTGTGTACCAGACAAAGGACGAATATACTTTTCTTCCTCTTCTTCTTCTCCCCCTTTTTGTTCACTTAAGACCCCCAGATTTATTTGATTAATGTTTTGACAAAGTGAATGCCTCCACGGATTTGCCCGCGCTCCAGCTTTGGTTGAGTTATGTGAAAAACCGGGGCAAGGATCACGAACTCTTAGTTTGAATAAAAAGCATTTAAGGCTGGTAATTTATAGCTTGATGCTCCACTTACCGCGTTAAAGCGGTCGCCTCGTATTATGCGCGTGAATCCTGCGCACAATAACCCGACTTAGTGACGGTAATACACCCGCTATTCGTAACTGCTTGCTAAAAACCTATTTCCATTTACGCTGAATTCAAAGAGGCGAAAAAAAAAATACTGTGCTGGGAAGTAGTCTCAAAGTTTACCACAAGTTCACTAGCGTCCACTCGAAAGATGGATGATGGTGAACAGCGATTTAAGTGATGAGAGCTCTGAAGGAGGCTGGGGTCATCTCTCGAAACCCTTATAGAACAAAGTCTGCATCTACTTATAAAATAACTTGCTCAAATACTTTAGTTTCTTCTTCTTCTTCTTCTGCTACCACTACTACTACTGCTACTACTACTGCTACTACTACTGCTACTACTACTACTACTACTGCTACTACTACTACTGCTTCTACTACTACTACTACTACTACTACTTCTACGTCTACTACTACTACTTCTACTACTACTACTACTATTATTACTACTACTACTACTACTACTACTACTACTACAACTTCTACTACTACTACTACTACTACTACTACTACTACACCTTGCAATACCATGTGTTTCTTTTCACGTTTTTTTTTTCAATTTAAAGCATAAGTGTCGCATGGCAGTGCCAGCCTTTGAAATCTAAATCAAAAATTTCGTTAAGTATCAGTTGATTTCATAGCTTACTTCATATTCATACTTGTCTATCAGATAGTGGTCTTAACTGCGGTACATTCTCAAAACTTGAGAATATTACCAACAACAAAAAAAGATAAATAAATATCATACTATATATAAAGTCAATTATCAGAAGACCTGAGTGGCTGGGATATTCATCCCTTATACATCAGGAAAATAAAGCAGTTGATTCAAAATATAATATTGTTTTTCAGAAGACAGTAATTTTGCAACTTTGTATACAATATTATTTCAGATGTCTACAAATCGAACAATAAAAAAGAGAACCCTTGCTTGTAGACTTAAATGACAATGCAAGCACATATACCAATCACAAATATTAACAATACAGTGCGTACATTGATAATAATGTAGATCTATCTCCGTTCCTTCCATATCTCTGCTTGCGGTTTAAAAGTGATTGTATAGGCATATCAAAATTTGTAAACACAACACTCGGTCTTGGTTCTTCTCACTTTTTTTTTTTCGTATTACTCACCTCTCACCGACATCAAAGGAAATGTATAGGACTTATAATGCCATCAACGGTTTCAAAATGAAAATATGATTGCTTCCGATTTGTAATCTCTGTTTCTTCAGGAAAACTGACTGTGAACTATATGACTCTGCTGTAAAGAGATTCTTTCCCCCGTTAACGCTTTCTTTTTTTTAAGCAGTCTTAAAAACGAAACCAAAAAGAGAGAGTGAGAGGAGAAGTAGAAGACTTTGGACAAAAGAGAATTTCACAGCCGATTTCTCTTCTCAAGTCGCCATGCACCTTATTCTTCCGTTCGTATCTGTCATCACTTTCAAAGCTTATCTTTCCTGTGTCAAACTTCCTCGACTTCTTTGTTTTCTCGCCCAAGGTCTCAACCTGAGCGAGAAAGAAGTGTCGAATCACATCTTTCTCACGCTCAAAAAGCAGCTGCCTGTATATATGTATATCCACAGAACAGCACACACAAAAAACTGTTCACAAAAAAGGTCATTACCTCTCAAAAATCGGAAATTGAGGCTAAGAAGAAGCCAGCATATTATAAGACACAATTGTTCTTTTCGCTTAGTTTTCAAAACTTTCCCTACAACGCATGAGTTTGTCTTTGTCATAGCGGATTCTTTTAGAGTTGACCAAAATGTCACTCAAGTGCAGATTGGAGTTACTGCTTTTCAACAATACAATAACAAGTATTCCGATTAAATTGTACCATAACAGATATTTCTCAGAGCTTCAATATGGAAGCGTTATATTACATAAAATTGCAAAATAAATATATCATTAATATACTAACATTTGAGAATGTCTTTCATCGCGCTCGTGGTATGGGATGCAGATTGCAGAGTAGGATTCAAATGAATTTTTGGCCTTTTACAGACTCTTTGCTTCAAAGAGACTTTGATCCAGCGGCACGTATCAGTCCATATTTCCCAGCCAAATATAGCAAAGTCGCGCGGAAGACGTGCCAACTCTTCCGCGGCATCCGCCGCGAGGCGAAGTGCGGCTTAATGCCTCGATCGGACTTCCCTCGCGTTGAGCACCAGCGAGGCGAGGGGGGATATGGGTACGAAGAGGGGGAGGACTAAGGAGCTAATGGACGTGTCAGAACGTGGTTCCAATTACTGGGCGTCACCTCCGAACAATTATTACAATTGATTTTTCAATTGGTTCAGAAATTTATTAGTTAAGGGGCCCTGACAAGGGAAAAAAAAGGCTTGTAGTGATAGTTCAAATTGTAATGCCATACATAAAGCTTGTCAAACAGCATCTGGTTTAGATACTTGTGTTCTGCATGGGCGCCGTCAAGTGAGAAATAAGAAGTACAAATGTCCGGTTCTTATATAGAGCTATTCATAAAAATGGATCGGGAACTTTGTTAGGTATATTTTGCGACTAATATTCCATTTATGAATTTCAACACATGCACTGATTTTAGTGTCATTATCTGTGTTCATTATCGCATTTCATGGGAGCAAAAATCACAATTACAATTGCAGTGGATGTAATAAATAGTGATTAATCACATTCTTTCTTTTCAGTCATTTTCTATAATGATGATGATGATGGTGATGATGATTATGATGGTGATGATCATAATGTTGATGACGATGATGATGATGCGTATCATAATCATAACTATAATCATCATCATTATCGTTAATTGTATTATTCTTGCAAAATTATAAGATCATAATAATCACAAGTTTCATTTAAACCACTTTCAAAAACAAAGGACTTTATCTTAGTCACTAGCAGCATGAAACTGATTTTAGGCTGGTGCATGATTATGATGAATTCAGTGGGAAAATTAAAATTTGAAAGAAATGAAATATCCTAAGTTCACAATCAGCGAGAAGTCGTTGTCTTTGCGCGGGTATACAGCTACATTCATACAATCATACTTGCCCTATTTTCCATTGTAGTATAAAGAAAACACCCTTGCAAGACATCATGTTTGTTTTCTTTTGTTGTTGAAACATTGTAAAATGTTAACAAAACATCGTTTCACTGATATTGCACCATCAAGAAAATTTTTCTTTTGATAAGCCAACCGCAATTCCACTTTCGCTGCAAACTAGCGATTTTTGGGGTCTGTACCCGAGTAACCTAGCTCATAGATTATTGATGAAAGGGATCGTAAATTTTGCAGACATAAAAAGTGATAAATAAATGTTAATGCTTGTCTGCAAATTTGTAGTCCGTCGTATTCGTCTTAGTTCTTACAGCTGTCTTTCTTGTTGTCTGCGTGTAGCATATAGCCGTCCAAGGGAACGTATGTTGAGTCTCGGGAAATACTGGGGAAAATTCAGAGTCTGCGATTGAAGACACAGTTTGATAATAATATGGCTCATGTCTAAAATTAGATGACATCACATTAATCTTTACTACTACTGACAGACGTAAATTCCCCCCTCAAAAAGTAGGAAATAGCTCTTGCGGAAACGCGACAGTAGTTTGAAAATACGAGCAGCTCCTTGCCAACGTGTCCTAGCCATGAACTAGATCGCTACATACACGGTGGATATAGATAGCTCTACAGAGTGCGGGCGAGCGCGGGCGGGCTGTGGACAGACGCAATTATTGGCGAAAGATCCTCCCCGCGCTCCGGCGCAATACGCGAAACCCTGTCGGCGCCTGCGGGATTTTCCTCGTACAGGGGTCATTCGTATCGCGTTTCAGAAAACATTTGGCCAGGCAGGTAAACACTCAACGTCAATCGCATGCCAGCTATGTACGCATTCTGACTCAGTCATTACGATGTCATGGCAGAGCGGGAAGTTATGACTATTTTCGAAATTATACAACTTAACGTCACAATCTCCGGCGTGGATTTCTCGTTCTTTTTTTTTTTTTCTTCTCTATCCCTTTCCGCGGAGTGCGGGTTCGTGTGTATACGTCAGAATGCCGGGGTCAGCTTTGTGAGAGGAAAATGGAAAATGGAAAATTTGCCGTCGGATTTGCTTTTCCTTCTCTACTCTCTTCGCTGATGATGCGTCAGATTTGAAGCTTTAGATTCATCTTGTCATATTTTCCACTGCTCTTTCTTCCACACCTCTTTCTCCCCTTGCAAATAATAACGCTTTACCACAGCAAACCACCAGTTTAGCCGTTATCATTTGAGCTCACCTGTCCTTCTCTCTCTATAATATGATGATATCTATCTATTCGCTTATCTATCTATCTAACTATCCGCTTATCTATCTATCTATCTATCCGCTTATCTATCTATATATCCATTTATCTATCTCTTCCTCTTTCAGCTCGTTTTTCTTTTTTGTTCCAAATTGAATTAAAACAGGGAGTTGGCAAAGATTTGTTTCTTGTTGAGTCTGAAGGGACGCTAATTCTATATAATTTCTATTTTTTCGAAGCTTTTAAACCCAAGGCCTATAGTTTGACATTTCTTGTGTCATTTAGAATAGACTTATCGGTAACACTATACAAAGATTTTTATAAACAAAAATCACCTGACCCTTTCTTGGATATTTTCATCACGAAGCATTAAACCCATTTGACATAAATCGATAACATCAAGCCTATTTATTATAATTCTTTACCAATAATCGCAACAACGTTGTAATAACACATGGTTACTGATGCATTATCAGCAATGCTCCGATTTTAATTACAACACAATATTGTGATAGCAAAAATAGCATCACGAAATATGACACGATACTGAATCTCAGATGCTCGATGGAATTAAAATGCGCATCAAAGCATCATTTTAGAAAAAAATAAAGATATTCCAAAGATATATATATATATATATATATATATATATATATGATATATATATATATGATATATATATATATATATATATAATATATATATATATATACATATATATATATATATATATATATATATATATATATATGGGGAGGGGAGGGAGAGAGAGAAAGGAGACAAATCCATTAAAGCACATTTAAAGATTGTAATGAGGACATCCAAAAAACATACTTTACAAAAAGAAATTATAATAATATGAATGAGAGGGAACAGCTTGTGCAGGATATTTGAAAACGAATGAAAACGAAGACGAATAGATTGAGAAAAAAAATCAGCAAAAATAATCGTGCATGGGCACTATACTGTACCTGGTGCTTGGTACTTGTATGTGCATGGATTTTGCTACCATCGTACTTCTTGATGATGTTGGTAATCACATTTCATTTCTTCTTGGTTGATGAAGCGGTCTATATTTTTCTATACTCTGTTTAATCATCCTCCGTTCTTGATCAGATATACTAGAAAATAAACAGCACACAGTGAATACAAATTTTCATGAAAGCACAATGTTCTCTGTGTGTGTAATTGATCTTGTACCATGCTCTAATTCTTCAGCACAAATCCTGATAAATAAGATATTAAATAATCATGTCTTTCTTTTTCTAGACGGACAAAAACTTTTCTTAAGGGCGAATTAACACAAGAACCGTGATTATTACATTCATGTTATTAATGTAATGCAGCACGCCTTCACATTTTGTTGTGTTTTTTTTCTTGGTTGTATAACAACATTGTGTCAGAATATTCCATATCTACATATGCATGATATGTTTTTATCGAAGTATTGTGTGCCTCATTTGATTCATGATCATTTTCATTGTTTGTTCCATACAGATATCCATATGATTAAAGTCTGTTCACACTTTTACTTTCCCACAAGCATACACACAAAAAAAAACCCACACACACTATAATGTGAATCCTTGCATATATTTTCCGATTTACATACGAGTTCACATAGCGAACACTAAGCATATTCCACAAAACGCAATGTGTATGTAATTATAAATGTATGCGTATATGTATGTGCATGGTAGAATGCAAGATTCTGTCATTTTGTATTTCTCTGACAGTCACAGAGACCAGTATCTTCTCTCTCTTTCACCGTATCTATGTGGACGTTCTTTTTTCTCATATTCTATACTATACTGCAGTGATATCAACGTGAAATCAAATTCAGTTACTCTCAATAAAACGGTGGCAGGACTGCACATGGCGTCCATACATCTAAATCCTCTAGCTCACTATTTGTTGTGATATAATGAATACCGCTTCAATCGTTTTGTATCCTTTTTATTATTTACATTTTGTCATATATATACACATGGTCATAAATTCAGTGTCTGACGATACATACAATATGAAAGAGACACAGATGGAATCTAAGGTAATACGGAAAGTGATATTTTCTTTACGTTGTGTGTGTTTGAGCGTTGTTGTTAGTGGTGGGTTGTTGTTGTTGTTTTTTTTTGGGGGGGGGGAGGAGGAGGGGATAGAAACATAGAAAATGATGATTCAAATCGTGAATTGTCAACTTCTGATTTTCTGTTGAGGTGCAACACTGTGTGTAGGGCAACAAGCATTACAATTCAAGCCAACTCTCTTGCGTCTGCTAACAAAACGGCAATGTTTGACGTCACAATTCGCAGTCACATTCATGGATGCCGAGTACACACCTTTCCTGTTAATGGCTGCTATGTAATATCCTTTACTATCGATCTATAGTGTGCATGCGAGATAAGAAGCAGTGAGTTTATGGACTCTTCGGACGTCGTTTACCTTTTTTTTTTTTCTTTTTTGTTTGTTTCTTTGCAGATTTGGTTCAAGAATAGACGCGCAAAGTGGAGGAAACGAGAGCGGAATCAGATGAACGAGCTGAAGAACGGACTGGGAGCCGGCTTCAACGGGCTGATGCAGCCGTTCGATGACGGTCTTTACTCGGGCTACTCCTACAACAACTGGGCAGCAGCCAAAACAGCCAACCCACTCGGCTCGAAGAGCTTCGCCTGGTCGCTGAACACGGTCAACCCGTTGTCGATGACCAGCCAACCGATGTGTTTCAACCCACCGACCACTATCAGTTCGACCTTCTCTGCGGCCACGCCGGTTAACGGTGTCGGCCAGCAACTGAACTCTCTGAACAACGCTGCCGCTGCCGCCGCTGGAGCGCCCGGCTACCCGTACGCATCTGCGCCAGGTGCGCCGGCCTACGTGTACAGAGAGCCGTGCTCGAACAGCATCGCTTCGTTGCGGCTGAAGGCAAAGCAACACTGCGAGAGTATGACTGGCGTGAGCTACCCCGTACCGCAGAGCTCGACGCTGTCAGCTTGTCAATACTCGGGCTTAAACGGGACGATGTAGAAGCAGCAGATCAATTTTTCTCAGCGGTTTTAATTTTATGGTAACATTATCATCTTTCTTATGTTCCTAGTTTCTGTCTTTTTTTTTCTTTTTTTTTTTTACGTTGCCGGGAAATGCATACGGACACGTTTATCGTTTTCCATTCACGATTTCGGAAATTTTAATGGACACACCTATTGGTTGGCTTATAGTGCGTAAGAGCGTTCGTGTTTATACCGTTGTTGCAAGTTGGATTGTTGAATGTTATTCACGTTTCTTCTACATTCACACCACCACGTAAGGCAGTTCCCAACCATGCAGCATATAATCATTAATCACCTTATGAGACTTTGGTTTTATATGATTCTTCCACTTTCTGTTTTCTTCTAATATTGCATGCATTTTTAGAGATTTGAAAGAGTCGAGACAATTTTTTTTTCTGTCTCGGCTGCTGACAGTAACAGGCGCCACTATATTTGATATGACGATAACTTTCTCTTGTTTTCTGTGTCGTTGTAAGAAAACATACAGTGGCCAGTGTAAGTATAGAATATTCCGACTTGTTATGCAGAACTATGATTGGTTTTAGTAAGGATCCCCTTTTTATTTATTTTTTCTTTATAATTCTGCTTGTACTTGTTACGCAGCCACAATATGAGGAAAAGCCTTGGAATGATAAATGAAAAAGATAGTCTTTCTGGATTGTCACAAAAAAAGGATTTTTTTTTTTTCGTAGAGAAGTGATCTTAAAGAAATGGCCACAGAATTGGGATGGAGATACTTTAGGCAAAGGAGCAAATTTTGCTGAGCAGTTCCAAAACTAAACTTATTTGTTTCACTTACTTGATATCCAGTTTGTTCCAGAGCACACGTGTCGCGCGTAATATATGCAGCATACTTTCTTAATGTTGGATTTCTCGCGCGTGCAGTAGCATTATAGATAATGGAACATACAGCTGTATTTTTATGAGCTGGGAGTCATTGAAGAATAAAATTAATGACATCGTGATTACTTGCGTATCTGTTAATCTGTTAATTGATTTTCATACCGGGTGTACAAATACATCGATAGGGTATCGATTGCTTGCACTTATGATATCAGATACAGTCCGACCTCTCGTATCCGGCCTCCCTTTATCCGGATCTACATTATCCGGACGCGATCTCGCAGTGATTTTTTTTCTTTTAATCTAACAATAATACGTGGAAAAGGGGGATTTCAAACCCAAACAAAAGTTCTACACAAATCCACATGAATTACATATTATTCCCAAAATAATTAACATACATTTAGTATATTCATATCAAATTTTCATCGAAATAACATGCATTCTAGTAAAGAAAGAGTTTCAGTGTACGCCACCTGCAATAGGTTACATGTAGCTGCGTGTATTAAACATTGAGTCTCCCATATCCGGCCAAATCCCTTATCCGGATGAGTGCCGGTCCTGACATGTCCGGATAGGAGAGGTCGGACTGTACCACCAATATTTACAACAAGGAACACCCCCATGTCTTCGGTAATGATTCCTGACAGTGACTGGGTTAAATCTTACAAGTGTTATTGTCTGAAGGAACACGCAAAAAATGAATTTTTTTATCTCACATCTGGACCCCTGTAATGATAGAAAATGTAAGGAATTGCACATGACACTATACCTTCCCCTAGCAAAAAAAAAAAAAACACACCAAAAAAAGCATGTTTATAATTATTATATCCATTGACAGGTGCATTAAGATAACAAAAACAAAAGGAACGAAGATAGACTTACATAATTATGTTTCCTATCATACTATCTTTAAGCTGTTGTTAGTCTATGCAAATTAACTACAATATTCGGCATACTCAAAATACTTTAAATTTTACATATTTAAATAAATGGTTCGTGACTCTCGAGTATTTCATCTCTTCGTCATAGTACGTTCATCACACTCTCGTAATCATTTCATGTGGATGCCCAATCCCCTATTCTCCTTGCCGATGCCCCTCTAGGATCATTCTTCCTCCATCATCATCATAACAATGATTATCATCATCATCATAATCATCATTATCATCATTATCATCATCATCATCATCATCATCATCAGCATAGGAATCTCCGAGACGCAATCCCATAATAACAGTCATCTTCGCGTCTCATTAAGCGAAGATCCCACTGGATCTTCTCTGTTGATACCCAATATTCATAATTATGCTACAGAATAGGTTCTCCACCTACCACCCCTCCCCTACCCCCCCCCCCCCCCCCCCGCCCTACCCGCCCCTCCTTCCCTTCCCCTCAGTTTCATGGCCCGAATTTATACTCGAGTTGGAAGCACCCTGAGCTGGAAAGCTGTATACTCCAGAGCTCACATCGAGTTTCGTACCATGTAAAACTCGCCGTCCTTCGGTGGAAAAAAAAATATCCTCAACCTTACCACCACTGTTTTATGCAAGGCACAGTCATCAACGTAACGTTCATTTCACTTGAACACTCATTTAATTAAATAACCTTACAAACGTCCATTTTATTTTAAAAAGGAAGTTACATTGAGTTCTTATAGGTAACCGAAATGTTTTGCTATGCGATTAACAAAGTGCAATTTCTGTCTTGGTCTTTGTAGCATTGACCGAAAGTAGGATGTAGTTTTAATGTTCATTGCAATCACGCGTTTAGAGCTGTAATATACCCCCAGGACGACCTAGTGATTGAATAGTTCTACCGCATATAATAGCGAACGATAATACTACAGCAGTCTCTAGTGAAATTGACACAGCTGCCTGTAAAACAATATTTTTACCCCACCGATAAAAGCTATCCTTATCACGCGCAATGACATTTAGAAGACTACGACGTTTCACGGCGCAAATCTGTCAGATCGAACTGATCTATTAAAAGGAAAAGCACACGACTATAGTATGCCCGGCTAAACGATGACAAGTTAATCGTAGGTATACGTACAGTTTCAGAGCATGTCAAACTGGCTTCCCATCTTGATGGAGCCATTATTTTGTGATTTTTGTTTCGACATAAATAGTTTGATGCCCTCTGAGTCAGCACTTAACCCAATGATTGTGCCCCATGAATAAATTTTCAGTTCCAGTACCTCGAACACAATGAACCGTGATAATGTCATGTCACTCACGCAGATAAAAGATACTTCGCTTTAAGGCTGCTTAAAATCATCAGAGAATCCAATTTTCTCGTTCTTGCCATTCTTACTACAGCAGCACCCCTCCCCAACATGTTCATGGTAACACAGCTTACACACACAAAACCACACACACTCACACACACACGCGTGTCTAATGCACACACAAAAAATAGTGATAAAACACTGCCACAAACTTTATTGTGACCGCGCAAGCATGCGCAGTCTTTCATACGAGTCAACCGGAGGTCATCAGAGGTACACCTGTAGATTATTAGTGTATTCTTGGTTCTTTCCAATCTCTTTGCTTCTTTCTCGACATACGCCCTCTCTAAGTAGTGTCAGCACAAGAGCGACATGAAGTCTTCTGGCCCATCTTGTGTGCATGTAAAAGGGCATTTGTGCCCTTTTGATATTACGTTTACTGTGATATCAATGATAATGAATGAGACAAAATGAAAAAAAAAATGTTCAAACCGGGTTGCTGATGTGTTTTGAAAACAATTATCTTTGTCTACACTTACAAGTTTGTGCTTTTTCATCGTGTCTGTTCATTTCGTTGTGGTGGCTACAGTTGCACAGGCATTTGCTGGAAATTTGTGCCTTTTCACGAGGGTTTTCATATCGTGCTATATTTATTCCTTCTTGTTTTACACAATTTTCCTATGGTATCTATAATTTATGATGTTAGGACGACGTTTTCATACGAACATGTGTGTAATTAACTGTCACACTGTAGATACGATTGATGTCAGGTTGGTTATTGTGTGTGAGGATCAATTTATACGGCAGATTCTCGAACAAAATGTTTCAATTGCACACTGTTATGAATATTGCGATGTACAAAATATTACAAATGTAGTCACACAGCCACACACAGAACATGAATACATGATGATTATATACATGTATGTATGTATGTATGTATAATGAAATACATGCTTACATATCTTTGGCTGACAATGTGATTAGAATTATGGTGATGTCGATCTGTGTGCAAGGTTCTTCACACAATTAGATAAGTTTATTCTCCTCCGGCCAGTTTTAACACCAGTGTTGTCGGTGATATTAACCTATATGTGTTATTTGCCTACTTATTAATTAACAGCAGTTACCGAGCTTCTTACCAGTTTCATAATATTGTTTTACAAACGTAACGTAAGTTTGGTATTTGTGTGCTAAAACACAAAATAAGGCTATACACTGAACTTTTTGATTTTCAAAAGAGATTCATCTATCGCATTCGTTAACGTATACCTCAGCTGTTCACTTATTTCTTGACTCCCATTAATAATGCGTATTACACATATAAGTGTAAAGTATAAAATATATCACATGATATTAGCCACTCGATTGAGATATAAGACAATCTGTCACACGAATACTAAACGAGCACAAAATATTTTTTTTTTAGTATGACATTACGATTTTCCCATTATCTTTCGTTCTTCCTTTTTTTTTTTTCTCTCTCTCTCTCTTTGGTCCATAGGTGTACATATGATGTTTTGCATGTATTAACCATTTATTGGTTTTAGAGTATTACAGATTTAGTATGATTGTATGACATCTCAATGGTAATGATGCTATATACGCTTGTTCAATCAATGTACATACGTGTACAAATTTATTAAAAGCGTTGAAGTCAAGATATCAATTTTCTCGTTGTTTGTTTTCAGTCCTTTTGCCTTATTTTATTTTTGGGATGTTTCAAATGATGCACGTCACGAGCGTATGAAGACACCCACGAGTCATACAGACCACCAATTAGACACTATTTGAGCAGGCTCGACACCGAGTAAACTAGGCCCATGAGCTATACGGTCCACGAGCAAGACACGAGGCAAATAACAGCTGCAGCTGCTGCTTAGCAATTCTGCCGAACGCCTAGCTCTTGGCCTGTTTCCTTTAGTGTGTAACTCTTGGGTCTATTTAACTTGGTGTCTAGGTCTTGGGTCTGTTCTACAGTATGTCCAAAAAAGAAATTACAACGGGACCCTTCGCAATGATATCTTTAAAAATATTGAATCAATCTAAATACAAATTCAGGGTATGAAACTATAACTCATTGCCCACATCTTACAGAAAACCTCATTCGATTTGCTTCAGTGGTCAAAGAGAAATGAGGAATTTTGTAGAGGATGTCGGGAATCTCTTCCCTCCAAGTTCTGTCCATTGTATTCACACACAAGATCATCGAAGTGCTAAACTTATAGGGAGAATCAGACCCATGACATGCTTTACAACAATCCACATTTCTCTGTGACCGCTTAACCAAATCGAATGGGGTTTTCTGTAAAATAGAGCTAAAATTTTATATTTTAAGACCCTGAAGTAGCATTTAGACAATTTAATCATATTGGATGTTATCAATGCGAAAATCTGATTGTAATTTTTTGGGGACATACTGTACTTGGTGTCTAGCTCTTGGGTGTGTTTTACTTGGTGTTTATATATCAGCTCATGGGTTGTATATGACTTTTGAGTGTATTTTATCAATGCCTAGCTCGTGGACCGTATTTCTCATGTGTGTCTAGCTCGTGAGATGACCCCGTTTCAAGTAATCTCTGCTGATGAAGATGATGATGGTGATAATAATAATGTTAACAATGTTACTACTACTACTACTACTACTACTACTACTATTACTATTACTACTACTACTAATGATAATAATAACAATGATAATGATAATAATAATAACAATAATGATAATAATAATAACATAAATAATAATGATGATAAAAATGATAATAATAACAATAATAATAATGGTAATAATAATAATAATAATAATATAAATAATAACAACAATGATAAAAAAATAATAATAATAACAACAATACTAAGGACTTATCTACCCAGGGTAGCCTCTTCAGTGTTGCCAATGCTCCACCACAGGGTCCTGCTATTATCATTACCCTAGCGTTGCCAGGTACCCATTTATATACCAGGGTCGAGAGGAAATGGTGGGTAAAAACATCTTGGCTGAGGACGTAAGCACTGGGCTGGATTCGAACTCGGGTCCTCCGATCGGGAGTCAGGAGTCCTATCCACTATGCCATAGGGTGATGGTGATGATGGTGATGATTAAGGTGCCACTGATGAAACAGCTAGCCATTGAAAACAAACATGATAATGAGACATTGACAATGGACGCCTAAGAGAAAACGATTTGCTGTTGACACAGAAAACAGTCACTTGTTTTTTCAAATGATATAAGCTCTATTCACTTTTGAAAATCATATGTATACATCGAACTAAAACCCACAAACATATACACCAACCCTAACACACAACAAACGAGCCAGGCGCCGATACTTTATAATGTTATACTCACCGGCTGTTGCAGTCATGCAAAATGGAATGATAGATAAGTTACATTGGTAATACCCAAATGTGTAATAAATTTACACCTATATTCAAACTCTGCAATACCATTCATTGTTCTATAAGAATTAAAACAAATTTAGGAAACAAAGTTTGTAGACCAAGAACAGGAGCAAACAAGTCCAACATTTCATTTACTCTCCGCCCTGCCTCAGCTTGTCTCTGATTCTGTGACGTAATCTCCCATCTCCATTTCAAAGTAATCACCTGAAATTATTGTAATAAGTTGTACATCATCCTTTACTTTTTATCACACATGATAGTTTGAGTATATTATTGTTGTTGTTATCGACTTGTTTCCCCTCTGATAACGGCATGGTCTAGGGTACCACATACAGACATAAGTGTGATGAAACACTTTCATTCTCTATTCTTTTGCAGAGTTTTGTATAGAGTGCAAAGACATCAGACATTTTTGACGGAGGGAGACGACAGACTTTCTTTCTCTTCGTCCAGAAGCCATCATTTTTTTAAAGCCCTCAACATGATAAACATGAGCATTCTTAAAATTCAATTTGCACTGTCTGCCATCATACATCAGATCGACATATTTGTATTGCTCTATCCTAGATCTAATTCCTTCCACTTGAGTCTGGTCATATTTTTTTATCTTTGATTTAAACAACAGTAATCATCACAAAAGGATTAGATTTGTACAGTTGACTGTAAATCATGTCATTTCATCCTCATCACTTTGTTCCGTTATTTCCCGATGATGCATCAAGGGATGGTAGGGGAGAGCCGCAGCGAGAGCGGGGAGAAGTGGGACATTATTTCAAGTTCGCCGATTTTCTTCTTATATCTTTTTATAGAAGAGATGATTACATTTCCTTTCGGGCTTGCATGAAAGTTCATATGGTAGGTTACATTAAGAGCTATAAACTGGGGGTGGCACTGTTCTCAATTTTCTGCAGTTAATGAAAAGAAAAAAATTCATTTTGGGGGAGAAGTTGACCCACCCGTGGGAAAAGTGGGACAACGGCAAGGGAGAAATGGGACGGTGTTGGTAAAATGTGATATCCTATAGAAATGTCGGAAATGTCAAAGTTGGAAGGCGTAATGAAACATTGGTAATGAAAACAGTCAAACATGCTTTAAAATAATCTTTATTTCAACAAAACAAGTTTGAACAACATGTTTGAAAATATCAACTTTTTTACATGTAATGTTATTATGAGGGACAAATGGGACACGTTGTCCCAACTGTCCCTCACATGGCATATACATAAATATGTACGACTGCTCAGTAACCATGCAGGCATTTGTCAAAACAAGTTATATTAGTTGCATATCAATAAGGCTCACCACCCGCTTCAATTGTGCCCTTCAAATCATGAATACAAAGACAACAGGTTAATTAACCTGATTTCAAAAAAATATCATATTTTGGGGAAAATTTTCAATAGCAATTTATACATACTTAGAATTTGCCGAACTGCATGGCTTTCTTAGTGTGATGTATGATTGCTAGGGGCTTATTGTAGATATAAGCCAATCGCTGATTGCTTGAATAGTTTTTGATACAGAGAACGTGTCCCACTTGACCCGCATTCCAACTCACCCCGCTCTCCCCTACAGTTTTGGTTGAGATGGGGATTCAGATTTTAACTTTTTGCAAGATAATTAGAAAATACTTATATGAATATTAAGGAGCATGCAATTCTAAGAGGAATAAAAAATCAAATGGCTGAGATATCCAAAAACAAAGTGGTCCTAATAAAATGTTGGAACCACTTTTTACTGGGACTACTTTGTTTACGTTATTTTTGGATATTTCAGCCTTTCCAAAACCGATTTTCGTCACATAAACTTTTAATTTCTCTAAGAATTATATATGCTCTTTAATATTTCATGTAAATGGTTACTAATTATCTCGCAAAAAGTTAGAAAATTAATCTGAATCTCCATCTCAAGCAAAAATATACCATCCCTTCGAGGCGTCCTGCAGTTACTTCAAATCTGTTCTACTGGTAGCATTATTGACAAAATGAACGGAATGTTGCGAAATATAATATCATCCTTAAGAAAAAAAAAAAAGGTCGTTTATATTCGAAAATTCTCCCCTCTACCACGACGTCGGGAAATCGAGGTATACTTCTTTAAAGAAGATCTCCATTCACATTTGAGCGAATTGTAGGATGTAATGTGAAGTAAACAATGAAATAAAAAAGTAGTGAAAGCTTTGCCACAATTTGATGTAAAGCGTGGAAGTTACGAAACTTTGCTTGTTCGTCACGACGCAACGATATTTTTCAGTTCAGTTCAGTAAAAATGTAATATAACATAAAGCATGCCTATAACAACCACATAATTTGTTAATTTCAATCAAGGAAAACAAAAATACAAAAAGAAAAGCGAATCGCAAGGTACATAAAAAACATATTATGATATAAGAAGTACAACTGAGAACACCTGGGTATAATGTTTTGAAGGATAACAATAAAGTAGGTATGGAAAAAAGAGTGGTCCACTAAAAAGCAAAGTTTGTAATACGCGGATCACTAAAAACATGATGAATAGATCTATGTGCATCATCGTTATTCAACCATTATTATTTCAAAGTGCAAAAAAGACAATGAGAAACTCACTTTCTTGATCGCATGCCCTAATTTACATGAGACAACGATGTCATCAACACAGGCAAGTCTCCCATACCGGGTTGCAAATACATTTTTACCAAATTGCCTTCATTGAGTTATAATTGCGCTCAAGGTTACTGCTTATCCGTATGAAGAATACACGTTTGGCAATTTGTTTGCTTTTGTTTGACAAATATTTCTTTCTTATTTTGGACCACTGAGAGAGTTCATCAACACTTGAATTTTTTTTACCCTTGACCGTGACTCTCAAATCCTTTTCAAGCGATTTATTCCAAGTTGCATTATGTCTTGCTAATTATTGTTATTGTTATGATGATGATACTAATAATAATACTGATAATAATAATAATAATAATAATGCTAATAATGCTGATAATAATAATAATAATAATAATAATAATAGTAATAGCATGGGTGTTAGACCATGAAGAAGAAATTTCACCTCTCGCCCATTGATTCTCTGCTCATCATAAAAAACGTGGAAAATGCACAAGTGATGTAGCGATGTAAATACATCTTTCAAAATGCAAGACGGAAACCGAGGAAATATATCCAAAGTTAAGAATATAATATTATATCGACGGACTATGCAATCTTAGTGGCCTAATTCCATCTTATCTCAAACCCATGGTTTGAATCTCACCATGTTTATCCCGCTCGCCCTATATAGGCTCTAATATTCAAAACCAACAGCCTAAATTGAAGATGGAGATGTCGAATTCTGATGGTGTTTTGATTGGTAATTATAAGAAGCCGTTCACTTGTCACTCACATTACCTGGAAACTATATGTAATCATGTTAAACACCTCGATTCTTTGCGATAGAAGTGGAGTCAAGTACGCCAGAGAAATTCGCGGGACAGTTTGAAGTTCCACAACCGTCTCACAAAAGACGTATATTTTAAGACGGTATGTTGTGTTTTGTTTTATTTTGTTTTGTTTTGTACGTTGTTGGGCTTACTATTTGGCGCGTCCTTGTCTTTTTCTTTATGTCTCCAAAACAACTTAATGTCATTACGAACTTAATGTCTTTGAAACAATTGAATTATGATATTTGAGACTTGGATGCTTATATATTACAAAATAACAGCCAAAGGGTTCTTTTAAACATAATAAGAAGCTTTAATGAAAAGACCAATATGAATCTCATAGAACTTCGTGATGTGGATGTGATTCGGTTGGCTAATGGCCGTTATAACAACATAAAATATTCACTGCATCGTCCCTCTGGTTTGTAAGTCGATGGTTTTACTGCATGCACTTCCAATTTATCATACATGCATTTTGCATTTTCATATTTTTGCCCGTCACCTGAACTGCTTGAGGATTCAGAAATTAATTGCATCTATCCATCAATACGCCTTGTTCGGGAAGATCAGATGTCTTACTATGAAGAGTGAGAATTTGAAACACCTTGCCGATATGAAAAGAATGTTTCAGAAAAGATTGTCGGAAGGGAATCTCTGGAAAGATCGAAATCATCGCCTCATCCAAAAAAAAAAAAAAAAGAGAAAAAAAGTAGTTTTGCTTTTTCAAATGTCTTACATCTAACTGAACTACTGATCTACTATCACACCGTACAGGAAATATGATAATCATTCCTCTTGGCTGCATTAATTGATTATCTATATATTTAGATTTTTTTCAAAAATCATTTTAAGGAAGTTTAAGCAAATTTATGCGAAATATTTCCTGAAATATTTGCATTGAAATAAAATTTTGCAAGTTTCAATTACAAATAAACGTTAAAGATCAATGTAATTCTGTTTGAACATTCAAGAAAGAATCAATACCTTTTGAAACCTGTACAAAAATATTAACCCAGACATTCGATTCATAGTAATGATTACGATGCATTACAAATATAAATAACAAAGTTTTGAAAGCGTATGTGTCTATATAATGGTGCACTTTAGTCAGTGTAAGTATGTATGTGTGTGTGTGTGTGTGTGTGTTTGCCAGTGTGTCAGTATACATGCATGATTGTTTGTGCATTACGTGAAATGCGATGAAAGTTAATACATTACGTGAAACAAGATGAAAGTTAAGTCATTCGAGAGATATGGAAGCCGACAGCTCACCTGACAAGCATGACCCAACTACCCAGGGAAGGTTTGTTGATTTAGTAGTTTGTGATGTGTATGTATTTGTGACGTGTTTTGACCATTGCGTGCTTTCTCGTTTTCTTTTCTTTTCTTTTTTATCTTTTTCTTTTTGCAGCAAAGCAGTGAGATGACTAGCCGATACTCAACAAGACTGGCAAATATTATTCAGCAAATATTTTGACAAATATCATTATCCTTGTCTTGCCTGGAAAGGAATGTTTCCAGTCGGCTCATGCAACGATACCCTAGCTTCAGGTTTGTTAAAGGCACAAGGAGATCGGGATTCAAGAGGGCGCCTTTTTGTTATTTCGACCTTTACGCATCTGCCATGTTCAGAACGTCCGAATAGAACCGATTCATGCAGCGAGTATATTTCGAAAATGGTCGAAATAAGATCAATCTGTGTTTGTCTCTTGATTCGGTGGTTGTTCCTGGCTGGTTCAGCGTACAACAAATCGTGAACGACTCTTGAAAAGAGAGCGCAGCAATACGCATCCACCTTCTACTTTGTTTGACAGTTAACTACAGTGTAGCTTTATATATATCATCACGCCATCGAACAACGCCCTCTGAAATCCCCCGTCCGTGTGCCTATAAGTTAGTGGGAAGCCTACGAAACATGACCGGACGTTGCAACTCTCACTTTCACTCCAACAAAGAAAGATTAGGGCCCAAACTCCGTATTACGTGCTTTACACTATGCGCAGGGAGGGGAAACTGTTCTTCAAGTGGCCGAATGTGAATATATAAGCTTTCAACAAATCCCCTCCCCCCTCCCCCCAACAAAAAAAGAAAAGAAAAAAAGAAATGTAAACAGTTTATCACCGTCAACTGGTGACCAAGTTGCACGCAATTAACCCAAGAGCTCACATGTTTCCTAATTTTTCATCCTGGAGTTCACGGATGAAAATCAGTCTGTACTCTCCCTTGGAGGCGCCGTGCACTCCCTGTAGCCTCCGTATTCATTTCTGGACATTCTTTGAAGACATCGGGACGTTCGTAATAGCATCGGCTCCATGTACAGTATATTTTGCCTATACAAACGAATAGTTGAGGGCAAAGTTGGGTGTGACGGACACAGATAAACGCATTGTTTTGAATCGAGGATTTTATGGAATATGTTAGAGTCCACCCTTATAAAGTTCTTCACATTGCTCACAACTTCCTCCAATCAGTTCAGCCATTAGCTTCTCATACTGTCCATACAGAGTGATCGCTTGAGAAGCCATTGTTTGGCTCACCCTGTCTCTTCAATGTTTTCTGTTTCTTCTTTTATTTTCATGCCATGACTGTGCTGCAAAATAAGAGCTTCTGCAACGAAACTTTTACCTTATGGTGTCCACAAGCAGAAGCATTAGCAGGAAACTTAAATCTTTAGATGTGCTTATATACTTGGCTTTGAAGACATGCTATCGCCCGAGAAGGTTTGATTATCAAATGAGCGCCTAAAGGAATAAATAGTCATCTGTCAACATTTCGGGGATATCCATGTAGACAACTTTCATAACCATGTAAGGACCGTGAAGTGACCCATTTGCCTCTTTGCTCTTACTTGGTGTCGGTGTTAGCTCAGTATCTATTTCCGGTGTGGTCGGGGTTGTTACCTTGTCTACCTTCCACACCGGCATCGAGAAGAAAAATCGTGATGTCGCACGCCGGAACTCGACGGATTACAAGCCGTGATGATCCGTGAAAGTGTTAAAGGGGCTTTACGGGCAAAGACTGTTTATTTCGAATATCAATGGCAATTTATTAGAGTGACGACCCTTTTTTCACACCTCTTCCGCGTCAGCTCGGCTCCTTCCGCTAAGTGAGAATTTTGAGCATCCAAAGAATTTTGGATCACTAGCAATCACGTGAATGCGGGACGTACAATCAACTATGAAGGAAGACGTGAATGTGCCACGGTGAACTGGGAACTACTCACCCAACGAAAGCAAAGGCTCAAAAAAAATTGACTATACCTTCGAAATACTTTGGTTCCTAAGACTACTGCTTATTTACCATTTGTGGCAAATGTACAGTATATGTTATAGGAATATATTCCCGATTATTTCTGTACGTCAAAAAAGACAAAAAATTACTGTAAAGTGACAATCATTGTAAGTCAGTTATGTTTGTTTCTTTGTTTTGGGGGACAAAAAGTGGAAATGAATTCAAATTAAATCAAATCAAAACAGTGAACATGTAAAAGCAGGGAACAAAGTTTACTGTGTACTTTGCTACCATTACAATCTATAGTCTGTGGCAGGAGATATGGAGTGAAGGAGACAATAAATGAAAGGACAACTTGTGCAACTTAAAACTTTAATGTGTGACCTGGTTATAAAATATTGAAGTGATGATTTGAGAGTTATCGTTTTTTGCTGTTTTTTATAGTTGTTTTTTTTTTTGTGTGTTATAGAGTGGGTTGGAACTATGGTGCTAGCATGCTTAGCAACAATAGTGTTCACAGACCAGGACAGGTGAGGTTGTTTAGAACCAGTTTCCATGGTGATGAATGGCTGTGACATCATACGTTGGTACTCTATTTCCAATGTTTTGGTTTCTTTTCTTTTCTTTTCTTTTCTTTTCTTTTGTGTTATTTTGATTTGATTTGATTTGATTTGATTTGATTTGATTTGATGTTGTCTGGACGATTGAACCACAATGAACTCCTCTTAATGGTATCATGTATCACCATTTTTTCTGTGCATCATTCAGCTTTGAAGGGGACTACTCTTGATAAACTCTACACAGTTATATCATTGTCAGATCTGTGCATATCAACTTGAATTAGATAGCAAGAATAATCATGATAAACACTTGAGTTGTGGTTTTAGTAAACATTCCGTGAGAAATTGCTTTTCACCAATGACAAAAAAAAAAAAAAATATGGTGGCCATTCGCATATTTTTGCCAACCATACACTCTTGTAACACTTTTAATACAGTCACCGACGTGTATGAGGCTTTGCCTTTTGATACGTCGACTCCATTGTATGAAGAATATTTTACCATATACGTGTATAGCATTATTTTTACCGATGGGAATTTACCATAAAGAAATTTATGTTCGTAGACGTACAGAGGTGTTTTGACCACTCTGTTGGCCTACTCGTGTTTTGGAAAGATTATTATAAACACACTCGCGCTGCCACACACACCATTATCTCAAACCATGTTCCAACGGATGCTCCCACCTACGGCATGACGACTCACATGTTTCATCGCACATGTGCCTTCTTCTCATGTGACTTAAAAGGTGGATGACATCCAACTGACGACGGGCGGACAAAGTACTCACTGACACTGTCAACAAAGACAATTGTGGGCATGATAATTATAAAGTTTGCATGGCTTCCTTGAAATGGAATTACATAAACATTTCTTATATAATATACTCAGCACAGGGTCAAAAGTTTTGATATAAATATATATATATATATACAAGGCTCGACACATACGGTGGCCCGGTGGCCCGGGGCCACCAAAATTGAACGTCGGGCCACCAATTAAAAAAATGGCAAATTTGGTGGCCCACCTCGGGCCACCAATTTTTTTTTCAAAAAGTAAGTCAATTAATTCGTAACTTTTTGCGCCGGAAATTAGCAGTTATATTCGTTTAAAGGATGGATGAAAATGACTGAATGAGTGCCTGAGAGTGAGTGTTGCGAGTTTGTTGAGGTTTATTTATGAGTAGATGTATGTCCAACTTCCAATTCTTACTATGACTGGATAAAACTTAGATATTTGACTCATTAAAAAAAAAAGGACTTTTAAAAATGTTTTTTATTGGGTTTTTTTTCGGGGCCACCAAATTTTTCTCTCGGGCCACCAAAAATTTGAAATTGAGGATTTTGGTGGCCCCATCAGGCCACTTAACAAAAAAGTTAGTGTTGAGCCCTGATATATATATATATATATATATATATATATATATATATATACTACTTATTTGCGGATCGATAAAAGAATAGTCTCAAAAAGTCATGAAAATAGAACAACAAAAGGTAACCCTAGCGATTGTACACTGGGTAACTTGTGAAATTCGAGGAATTTAGTTCAATTGATATTAATGTCAGAGATTAAAAGATGATATCCCGTACACTGGTGCTACAGTGGAATTACATAAACATTTCTTATACAGTGTAGTCAGTACAGAGTTAAAAGTTTTGATAATGTAGTATATTACTACCACTTATTTGCGGATCGATAAAAGAATAGTCACGTAAAGTCATGAAAGTAGCACAACACAGGTAACCCCAATGATCGTACATTGGTTAACACTTGAAATTCAGGGATTTTGTTCTTGAAATTAATGTCGGAGATTAAGAGATGATATCCCGTTCACACTGGTGTTACAAGGCAGTGATTACGACGTTGAAAATGCTTTATGGTGATCTTATGAAATTCACACTTTCCTCTCGTTTATCAAAAGCGCGTTGCTGGTCTTTCCAGAACAGCTGAAAGAGAAGAAAACTCAAAGCTTAAATAACTCAAAATGATTGATTAGGTATGTCAATGTAACCGTAATTTGGTGGGGTACACGCGCAAAAAAAAGAGAAGAAAATGAACTTTAAAGAAAGTTGACGAAAAGAAGAAAATGAGGGAGAAGGAGAGAGACAGAGAGACGGTACCCGTACGCGCACGTCGTTGGTGCGCTCAATCAAATCTGCTGGTTTCCCTTTTCAAATAGATCAGGTGCTTTTCTCCGGGCTGAAAGATATTGCGACTCGGATTAAAATGACTCAGGATTATGAGGCTTAATTGCGCAGGTGCTTCTACCCGAATAAATGCAGAAAAAAAGTCAACTTTCATATGGATTACCATCTACTTTTTTTCTTTATTGCCCCCCCCCCTCCCCCAACGATCTATACTCTGGAAACCTGGAGGAAATTTAAGCTGATGCGATGTTCCCTTAAATAAATAGTACTGAAGTTGTGTAATAGACATAAAATGAATGTTAATATACTCATAAATTGATTTGTCTTACAACGCCAATAATTTCATTAATAGTCAACATTTGAATCATAGCATCATCATTAAAACTTACAGATCATGTAGTCGCAAAAAAAAAAAAAAAAATCAGTTAGTATCGCATTCAGAGCGTGATCTTAAAATTGATTTACAAAGAAAATCAGGTCAAACGAAATCAGCATCGAAGCAAAATTTCCAGTGTCTAAATGAGTGAAGTGTCGCTCTTGAAGAGAAAAAAACAGACCCAAAGTGTTTAGTCTCTTTAATAACCATCTCATTATCCGGCAGTTTGATTTGATTTGATTTGATTCACTGAATGCTTATAAACAAGCAGCCAGGTACCAATGGTCCCTGCCAAGGGACCAGGCAATAAGAATCAGGTGCCGTTTGTAGGGGCACAATCTCTAAAGCCAGGGGATTCGAACCAGGAACTTTGTAAATGATTCTCCGTAATTTTGTCCACTGTGCCACAGCGTTCCTGTTGATAGATACAAGAGGACAACAGTAGTCCACTTCTTGACGATTTTAGCAGGACGGGGGGGGGGGGGGGGGTAGTGCATAATTATTATGTGTCATCTCGACAAAATAAGTCGCATGCTAAGGCTATAGCTAGAATATTAGGACTAATATACGCTTAAAACGAATCTGTCCATAAATACTCAAAGTTATCGTAGCTTTGCTAAAAAAGCAATGATGATGGCACTATAACTTCAAACATGATACTGTAAGTTAAAGACCAGATGAAAGGGGAAAAATACAAGAAAGAGGAAGATACAAACAGAAGTTACGATAAGCAACGAGTTATACTAGACATTCATTTAAAGGGGATGGCTAGTAACTGATCAGTGGGAAACAGTGGGAATGCTGGGGGATGATTGTTCCAATCCTTGTGGGATTCATTTAAGAGTACATTATATATATATTGTTGTGTGAAAATTGTTTGCTTCAGAATGGTCTCATATTCAGGTAATGTGCAGATTAATGCCCCGTCACTGACCAGGCACGCTAACCTGGAAACATTAAACTGCACATTAATTGAATATGAGACCATTCTGAAGCAAATTATTTTCACTCAAAAATAGATATATAATGTACTCTTAAATGAATCCCACAAGGATTCGAACAATCATCCCCCAGCTTTCCCACTGTTTCCCACTGATCAGTTACTAGCCATTCCCTTTAATGTGAGATAAAATGAATATGCCACTTTCTGACCAATTAATGATTATCTTAAGTGGATACAACGTACAACTACACAAATACACATAATGTGTGTTTAGCTTATATATATATATATATATATATATATATATATATATATATATATGAATAGATACATTATCCAGATACATAAAATACATCAAGTACTAGTATTATCAAAGGAATGAAACACATGAAAACATAACTCTACTTTCTCTTAAATAATAGAAGCCTTAGATTCCTCGAGGGCAAAGGGGAAAAATATGCAAATTGACCAAAATTGACTTGGAACGGCACGTGGGGCCAGTATGCGTGTGATAAAAAGATGCTTTTATGCACTGCGGAGTGTCATAAAACATGTTGTCGGAGACAGTAAGAGTTTGCGCTGTAAAGTGACTGAGAATAATGGGGAACGACAAAGAACAATCGGTTTTGTCTACTGTCATAAATGTCACCCGCACATTGGCGACCGATTTGTCAGCAACTTCCACGGGGCTCCACGCTCTACGTTCGGTTGGGGTCTGTCTGAGTGGTGGTTAGGTTCGTAGCAGGAAATTGCCGATTGTGAGAGCTCATTTAGGCAAGCAGGTGGTCGGACACTGCACCAGCAATGTCTGTCGGATCCCTCTTCTTTATTTTTGGTGGCAGAAAATGAAAGAAAAAAAATGCCTCAGTATCCTCACAACCCGTGGATGCTGATGGGATACCGAACACACTCAATCTTCTGCCGGTTGTCATGGTTTTGATGATGAACGCGCCTTGCGCGCTCGCGTGCGCCTCCTAACCTTGATCAGTGTCGCGGCGACTTGTAATGAGGACGCGGTGAAACAGGAGGGGCAAGGAGCTCGGAGAAAGCGGACTCTACGGAAACACGCCACTAGTCACCCACTCTGATCCCTCGGCATTGGGTCATGCCATGGCGACGAAATCTTCCCTCCTATACCTTTCCGAAATCAGTTAGCTGGAAAGCGTTTCAACGATCGTATTTCGCATGCGCGTGCTACACAATTACAGCCTTAGCTATCGTCAGAAGCCATCGTTCTCTCGCCGTCGACCGGGGATCGGCGGCAATTAGCTCCGATGATTGGCTCTGCTACAGTGTGGCAGCACTATCGAATCCCTTTGATATACCGTGACTTTCTATGTCATCAGCACCCCCACCCCCAACCCGCAAGCAGCACTTAACGCCTTTAAACTCTCGCTTGACATCTTTCTCATGAAATACAAAGGCAAAACAATGTTGAGGCCTTAGAGCAACATTCTGAGAGACACACAAGAGCGAATGATACGTCCGAAAAAAGACCTACCCTGGGTCAGGTTTTAATCCCCGAAGTGGTCGCCTCCTCAATCTACTGCCAAGCGCTGCCCTTCACCCTTCCTTACGAACCTCCTATGATTCGTTTCTCTTCTTCTCTTCTGAAATTCCCATAGACTTGGTAAAAGGCACAATATGACGACATTAATGGAAGTGAATCAGTAATAGGTAAACATCTTATATTAATTTTCATAAAAATATCGGGCCATTTCATCCAGGCGTAACAGCGGACTGAAACGAAATCAGTTCGAAAGGGGAAAACTCTACTCTGTCCGAGTTGACTTGGATAGGAGGAATGGAATCCAACAAACAGAGCCGCAGAAGTTCCTCTTTATGAGTATGGGCATCGTAGAACAAAACATTTATGACTTTCTGACGTGTCATGTGTATTTTATGAGACACTGACGTCATTTTCAGCCACATTTTTCAAATAAGATGAGATGACATCTCCTCGCCCACAATGTACCTTATGAATCACTAACAAGAGATTGTCCGTCTGTTTCAGTAATATCATTCGGGGTTTTAAATCTGTATTTGACAGATCTTTCTTTCACGAAAACTTGTTAAGAAATGAACCTTCGTTTTGAACCAAAACCATAATGTCACACAACTATATGAACACAAAATTTTAGTCACATGAACCTTGGCATAGATGATGTAGTTAGAAAAAAAAGACACTTAAATACTATGACAAAAAAAAATCTAGAGTGTCGTCTAATCCGACACGTTTTATCTGTTCATTCTTGAATACACCTCAGCACCAATGCAATAGTGTATCAGTATATCCCATTCCAACAGGGAAATGATAATACACTGAACAATATTAGTAACCTGCGCAATATCATTATAATACAAATAATGAAAACATTAGTATCATTACTATAAACTATCCCAAGAAAAGTCACCATAAACTTATATTCATTCCTAACACTCGATGAAACCATTTTTTTAAAATGATTTTAGTCTGATCCATTATCGGACCTGCGTACTCAGCAGAATGTTTTTCTTCTGAAATCCACACTAAGTTCTTTTGGCAGGAATGCATTTACATTCTCTATTCTCTGCCTAGTTTCAAATCTGTAATGTATGGAAAAAACGTTTATCAGCTTAGAATAAAAAACAAATATGTAAGAAGACATTACGTTTGAAATGCTTAGATATTCTTTCAGTGAACTATGCCAGATTTTGTAAGGATAGATTCCATGAGTATATACTGTACATTGTACTGTCTGTTACAGTTTACTCTACTATGTACACATTAAACGATCAATTCTCATTATGTACCAAAATTTGATTTTTTGACCAAAATATATACTTGCCTTCCTGATCATCATATGCAAACGAAATCAGCTGCTCAGTTCAAGTTACTCTCTTAGTACACTAGTACAGGTAAGACGTCATCATTCAGTGAAAGCATTCTTGTGATTCTTGTGATTGGAATGATGAACAATCTCCTAAAGAATTTACCAAAGAATTCGGTAAGCCTATTTTGATAACAAAGTATTTTTCTTTTCAAACGATGAGAGTGGAATGTATTGATCCAGGGGATACAAAATGACTTCTCAATTTATCCGTCAGTATGTATCAACTATACTGATGTAAATGTTGTATGTTGCTTTGATTTGAATATTATTTGAATATTATTTGAATTTGATTTGAATATTATTTGAATATTATTTGAATATTATTTGAATACACTAGTACAGGTAAGACGTCATCATTCAGTGAAAGCATTCTTGTGATTCTTGTGATTGGAATGATGAACAATCTCCTAAAGAATTTACCAAAGAATTCGGTAAGCCTATTTTGATAACAAAGTATTTTTCTTTTCAAACGATGAGAGTGGAATGTATTGATCCAGGGGATACAAAATGACTTCTCAATTTATCCGTCAGTATGTATCAACTATACTGATGTAAAATGTTGTATGTTGCTTTGATTTGAATATTATTTGAAAGGTATAGTAGCATTCCTATTAAAAAAAAATGTTTTATGAACACTATTAAGGGATCTTACATTTCGTATATCTTTATTACAATTAATTCGTGTGAGTGTGTGCGTTTGTTTGTTTCTTTGTTTTGTTTGTTTGTTTGTTTGTTTTGTTTCTTTTTGGATTCTTTTGTATGTTTGTTTGTTTGTTGTTCTTGTTGTTATTCTTTTTTTTTTTTGGGGGGGGGGGGGGGTATTTGGATTTTTTCTTCCATATCCAGGACAGTACAGAACGTATAATGAGATATCAGTTACGGTGCTGAGTTGAAAGACTCACTGCAAAGAAAGAGAACAAAAGAAATTCTAGAGGGGATACTTGAAAAATAGAGTAGAAAGAAAATGAAAATGTATAACACTGATTAAGCATTTGGAGCCATATTGTGTAATCATATCTATCCCCAAAAGTGACGTTGCCTAGGATCTTTTGAGGCCATGAACGTGAATGAGAAGGATAGGCAACAAGCCGTTAGGATGTGACTGCGTAAAGAAGAACAAGTTGAGTTGGATTGTTATGGAAGTTATACGTTGTGAAAAGGGATGATTGTTGTTGTTGTTGTTGTTGTTGTTGTTGTTGTTGTTGTTGTTGTTGTTGTTGTTGTTGAACTGATTTAACATTGCGAACATAAGGGAAGCACTGCGTCTAAGAATATCAGACAAACGAGTTGCATACAGCTCGCCCATGATGTCTAAAAGATTTTTGTGCTATATAATAAGTTTTGGATTTTTAGAATGATAATCAGCTGTGCGACGGGTGGGAAAGGAATGTACGCTGGAGTTTTTGATTATATATATTTCAGATATATCTATACATGACTGTTACTGTTGGTTATATCTTGTATATCACTGATATATACCCATATGACCAACTGATTCAGTGTGTGTGAAATAGTTAGAAAACCCGCAATAAGTCTTACAGCACGTTTCTTTGAAAGCAATCCCAATATTTCTTGATAATGTTGAGTGGACTCTGCGTATATGTATGTTAGATAATTGTGCATAAATGGTTACCCCCCCCCCCACCAAAAAAAAAAAGAATATGTATATACAAATATATATATATTATATATATATATATATATATATATATTACATAATGAAAATTTGCAGGGTGTGTTCATAATGAGGTAAGAAAGAAACGATTACATTTGGGGGTCATGAGGTCAACCGTCAAAGGTCATAGTGGTCATAAAGGACGAAAAATAAAATTAATCTTCAAATAACTCTGGAACGGATGATTGGATTTTCACCAAACTTGCAGGCTGTGTTTATTGTAAAGTTAGAGAGAAATAATTTAATTTGTAATTGTGAGGTCAAAGGTCAAAGGTCATAGGTCATAAAGGACCTAGATAAGCTTAATCCCCCAATACCTCAAGAATGGATGATCGGATTTTCACCAAACTTGCAGTGTGTCACAATAAAGTTAGAAAGAAACAATTGAAATCGGGTCATGAGATCAAATGTCAGAAGTCATAAAAATCACAAAAGACGTAGAATAAGCATAATCTCCCAATAACTTAACAAGGATGATCAGAGTTGCAATCATTGCCGCTTGGGGGAGGTCTGCTTTCTTGGAATGCTCCTCTAGTTCCTGTTATTACTTGTCCGTGTGTATGGAATATATATATATATGTATATATATATATATATGTATATATATATATTTCTTTTTATGTATGACTATTTCTACGGATTACATTATTTATTTTGTCGATATTAAAAGACAGTTTGTTCCCCATAAACAATGTTGACTCTTTGAATCAATTGATGTCAATCAATGCATCATTCGCACTTTTTACTAATTGCGATGAAATACAGTAGTAAGCAAAACACTATTGTTTAGGTGTATATCATATTTTTGTAATATATATCTTTGTAAATACTGATGGAAGCTATGACTGCTTCAAATGGATGATCGACGTGTTGAATATAGTACAACATAAGAACTGTGTCCCACGATTTTCTCTGTGTTTAGGGGCCATACACACCCAGACATAGATACACATACACACACACACACACACACACACACACATATATATATATATATACAATATATATATTTCATATGATATATTACAAATATACGTATATATTCCATAATATGCATATAAATAATATATATTTTACATTACATATATAAATATTATATATATATATATATATATACTCGAAAGAACGAAAAGTTCTTGCCATGGAAGAAGATACCTTCGATAGTGATATGTATTGGGATTAATGTTAGATGTGACAACGTTAGATCTATAATTGGTATTTTGCACACACAGACAATCACTTTCTCTTACTGTCAAATTCATATGATTTCATTGAAAATAATACATGAATAAAGATAGTAAAACGTACGCGTTATGCATGTCAAATCAGAATATTTTTTTTTATTCTCTTCTGGAAAAAAACAACAACAAATGAAGCCGAATTTGAAAAAAAAAATACGTGGAGGGATGCAATGGTGATGAGGGAAAGTATTATCATCTTTGTACACTTCCTTCTATTTCGTCTCGTTCCTTGAAAACCTATTTGATATACATTCTATTCTTCGAGTAATAAGCCATTGTGGTACAGAAAATATATCTGCTTCTTTCAAATCGGCGGACAGGGTCTCCACCCCCCCCCCCCCGTTTTTTTTTTCCTCTGCAACCTCGTTCTCTCTCATCTCCTTCGAACGGGCAGGCATCGCATTTACCCCTGATCCATGCAGAGCGCGAGGCCATCCCTGCGCGGGAGAGACAGCGGGCAAAACAGTCTCGATTGCCCGTAATCATATTCATAACCAGGATTTGCGCGGGGATTAAGCCTCGAATCTCGCTCAGCCTCGTAAATGACATTCGCTCTGGTCCCCCCCTCTCCGGCTCCTAATCCCCCCTTCATGCCGAGCGGGGATTAGCGGGAATCGAATATGCGCGCTCTTCCTCGGGGGCGCTGGTGCTCTCATAACCATTCTTTATCAGTCCCGATTCATCATTTACTGCCGAGGTCTATCGATATAGCCATTTTATGGAAGGCATCTATTTTCCCCTCTCTTTCTCTCTCCAATCCATCTCCTTAACAAAATAAGAAATGCAATTCATAATTCATTTTTATTATACTACATCCGCGTTGCATCGCTAGATAGAGCTGGCGCGTTGATATTAAATAAAGCCATATTTGAGAGCGGACCGTCCGTAATACGTGCAGACAGATAAGGAGGCTGTATTGGCATAATGTATAGGAGCTTTCTTGAACTGTTGTGAGATGCACGGAGGAGGAAAAAATAAAGACCCAGCTTGACGAAAATTGACAGACAAGTCTTGGTCATTTGGGGTTCTTTCATGTGTGAGAAAGTGTTCGACCCCCCCCCCCCCCCCCCCCCCCCACCAATGACGAAACGTCAAAATATATGATTTGGTCACGGGAAGAAGGAGCGACGGGTAACGCGCGCATTTGACATAACAACATTAAAGTAAAGTAGCGCTTAATGGGGTTTCGGAGACTGCAGCCGCAGTAGCGCATATTGGAGACGGCTAGAATCCTAATCTGTTAAACGACGTTCATAGATCCGGTGATGGAATACCTCACAAGGAGGAGAACTCTTTCTCATTTGCAGAGCTGGAAAAGTCTGTGATTACGATTCAGCCTCGCAAAACTCTTGCATTGCCTCGCAAATACGCTGGAGAAAAGACGGGGCCTGCATGGGAGAGGGAGCAGGGGAGGAAAAGAAATGCCAGGATCTAAAATACATAAAGGTGGATTTACTTCCCCGCTCGTCCGGGTTGCTTTGTTTTTATCTGTAGGCGTTGCATTGATTTTACTCTTAAACATCTTTAAAGATGCTGCTTTGGTACAATCTAGTTAAATCAGTGATGAGATGCTCGCGTTTTTAGCAACAACAACAACAACAAGAAAGAAAGCATGAAATAAATCCACACAAGAAAGCAAAACCCACCAGGAATATCTTTTTTTTTGAAACGGTGTCTAAATGGAAAATGATCATTACAGAATCCATCAAATGCGCCTTAATATCATTGCCATGGACTGCAGCGATAAGTGGTAACCAATGACGACGGGCCGGCCTGATATAAGCCCACCGTCAGATTTTTTTTTTTTTTTTTCTGATCACGCAATAATAACGCCGATGTTAATTTCGTCAAATGTTGTTTTGGTTCGACGTTACTCGTCGAGGACATTTTATTTTGAGTCTTCACTCAGATCTTCACTAACATTATTGGCAACAAGCTATAACAATAGACCTGTGGTGTCCAGAATGTCGACATCGAAATCAATATTGCAGTAATTAATTCATAACCAAGGAAACGTAAGAAGAGACCAAAAGCACCATTTGACAGTATATATATCCTATACAGGGATTATTCCTTCAAAACCTGTTCACCTATGTTCTACAATTTGGCAAAACTATGTTGATGTCGTATTCTATCATTGTCGTGATATTAAGTACTAAGACAACGCAAACAGCTTAAAGGAGAAGGAACTCATCTTTATTCTGCCCACTTTCAATAGAGGTTTCTGTAGTCTTTGATACTTTGCTGTTGTTGTTTCGTCCCTTTTTTTGTCCTAGTAGCGTGATATCTCAGTGGTAGGTATCTTATCATAATATGAAATTTTAAAACGGGCTAATTTTCTGAATAGGGTTATCATTTGATAGACTTCAATAAATGGATAAGCCTAAGATTTCGTTTCTTCATCTCTACGAAATCCTCTCCGTTGAGGCACTGATTTAACAAAAAACGACAATCAGCATAACGGGTCGTGCATGATGATGATAACGTATCTTCTCAGTTTTATTATCACAGAGT